>NW_027513404.1:1625000-1767603 GCF_048772815.1 Callospermophilus lateralis
CCAATTTGAGGCCTACTGACTGTTTGGTTTAGATTCTTTATGTGAATTTTAGTCATGAAATAACCAAGCACCTATGGGCTAGCCTCTGCAGGTTTTGAAGAACTCATTTGACCCAAAGGATCCCTATTTTCACTTGATGGAGTTCAGGAACCTTACAGAGGAAGTCGAGAGACTTCATCCCAATGGCTGCTCTTTCTGCCATTTTTACTTTGGATGCAAACATGGGAACTTTCTTTAGATCCATCAGGTGCTGAGAATCTAAGCCTCAGCCACACACAGGGCCAGGGGGCTGATTCAGTCACATCCCTTTTCAAAGCACTTAAGAAAAGAGCCACAGGTATGCCCAATCATTTCCATTTGAAAACTGTTTCCTTCAGGCTTCACAAAGGGGTGGCCAGATGCAAAGAACTTCCTGACATTCAGGGCAACAGAACAATAGGTAAGCAAAAGGCCCAAAGCAGGGTTTCTCCTCTGAGACTTTCCTCGTCACACTGATATCTGAGTTTTCTGAGATGCTCACCATCACCTACAGCTATCCAGTACATGGCCATGTCACAGAGCTTGGAGGTGGTACATATCTTGGACACAAAACCATGGGCCTATTCTTGAAATTGGCCGGAATTCAGGACGAAAATAGAAACTTAGGAAGGTAGCAGGTGTTGCTCATCGATAAGGCAAGCTACAGTCCATTCATAAACGGGGCAATATGAATGCTGAGAAGCTTTCTACTAGACACGACACATCCATTGATGAATTCTCTTTTCTAATGTCTACAACCACGGAAACAGTGGAATACACAGACATAGAAACACTCACCCTGTGAAAAGACTTACTAGAAACAGTCCACTTCAAATGAAACAAACCGACTGTCCTACCTATTCTCAGAAAATGAGACAAAACCACAAACCCACAACCACACCCACAAAGGCACCTCCTTCCCCTAAGTAGGTCTTTGACTATCCGGAGTGTCCTCTGACTTGTAGGCCATAATACGTTCCCCTGAAATGGCATGTCCTGTCTCTGATCTGGTCTCCTTGGCAAACTCTGTGAACTTCTCAGGAGCCAACGGTGAGCCACTAACGACTTTCTCAAGAAAAGCCCCGCTTCCGAGCTTTCCTGGCATTTGGCCTTCTCACGTCTGAAGGTACCAAGAAAGACTGACTGCATTTAGTAAATCCAAACAAGTGAGACCATAGGGACTGGGACCGGGACTGGCTCTGGGTGCCTGGCTTCCTGGATCCAAAGTTCAGAGAGTTCCATTACCATGGAAGTGAGGTGAGGTCACTTCCTTCCTGAACTGAATGAGGTCCCTGTCTTGGCAACCACTTTGTCTTAACTGTTACTTCCAAGGGTCCCATGAGATTGAGGCTGCCCTTACTTCCTGTGACACTTTCACAAGTTAGAATGGTATATCAACCATAGGCACCCAGGAATAGATCTCCACACAGGCCTGTTTTGGTCCATGTTCTCTACATTAAGAAGAGAATCTGATTCAGACACAACCTTTTATCCTGACCGGGTTGTTTGCCATGGAAGATGACTTTTGGTCTCTCAGGTCCTTCATAGCTGCCTACATCTTCTCCAGGGATCATTTCTGCATGGGCCTTTGAGGTTATCAGCAGGTGGAAGTTTCCCTACATTTCTGTATTTTAAAATCAACTCTTTCCCTGCTCTTCTATAAAGTTAGATTGAGGGAATAGTGTATGATTATGGTTAAAAACATGTTTGATTTGGGTTAGAAATCATTGTGCTGGATGAATAATGGTATTGGGAACCTGCTATGTGTATAAGAATATATAGGTGTAATATATGTATGAAAAAAGAAATCTAAGTATGATTTGAAAGCCAGAAGGGCATTGGGCCCTTGATTGGGATACGCAGCATTGAATTACGTTCTGCAGAGATGTCTCAGATAAATCGATATACAATGGCATAGGACCTTGTACTTTGCATGAATTAATGTAGAAGGAACATCCAGTCAAAAAGGGATAGTCGGTAGTGAAAGGTTAATAAAATAGGTACTTGCTATTTCCTGTTTTTCTGTATGCTTAAAAAAACACTGTTGAAATCTTGAGAAATGTTTGCTAATCTTGTTCTAGAATGTACTGTTCCCAACTGCCAAACTGCAGAATGTACTGCCTCACTCGGTGTCACGCGAACCGCCCACTCACCCTTACACATCAGTAAACTTCCCTCCCTTCCCTCTCCAAGGAATGTATGTAAGCTCTGCATAAGCTGTTCTCAGAGCTCTCTGATCTATTTAAGTTAGCTGTGAGCCCCAGCAAGCTGGACCCAAAATAACCCTTTGCTGTTGCATGAGACAGTCTCTTGGTAGTCTCTTCCTCCAACACTCACCTGACCTTTACATATTGAGGTTCCACCGAGTTCCGGCAGTGGCGGATGAGAGACCCCAACGGGCTCCTCTCGGAGCAAGTAAGGCGCCTCTTTCTGGTTTCAGGTGTCATGTTAGGGCTTGGCAAAATTGCTGGCGATGAAGAGCCTGGGGTCTCTCCGACGGTGGCTGAGAGATGTGTCACAGAGACATAGGGCACCTCCATGGGGGACCCCGCAGAGGACTCGGAGAATCAAGGAACAATTGCTTCATCGACTCAGTGATATTTTCTTTTAGATTCGGTATTGCCATCCTATCGGGTTTTGCCGGCTACGCATTCCTGGTCTCAGTGTTGGATGTCCATTGCCTGTCTTTATGGTCTTGTCTTATCTGTGTCATGTGTCTTTGCTTTTACTGTTTGTGTACCTTTCATTATGGGACAGAGCACTTCAATGCCTCTGTCACTGACCCTTGATCACTGAACCAAAGTCCGCTTAAGGGCTCAGAATCTTTCTTTTTTTAGTAAAACGCTGGACCTGGCAGATTCTCTGTGCCTCAGAATGGCCCATCTTTGGAGTCGTATTGCCCCAAAAAAGATCTTTCTACTTCCCACTAATTTAAAAAGTCAGAGATATTGTCTTTCAGCCAGGGCCACATAGCCATCCTGATCAACAGCCATATATCTTAACTTTGCAGGACCTCTGCAAATCTCCTCCTCCATGGGTGAAGCCTTTCCTTGCCCATGCCTCTGCTCATACTCCTTCCCACATGATCTCTCAAACCCTCACCTCTTCCTCCTCCTCCACCCTCTGTTTTCCCTGAGTCACAAGATTTGACTCTACTGGACTCTTCCTCCTCTCCTTATCCCCTGCCCTCGTCCCCTAACACACAACACACTCTAAGTGATTCCCCTGCTGCTGACTAAGCCTCTCTACCATTGGAGGAAGCTAAGCTGGTAATAGGATCTGATAATGGACCGATGTTCATGGCCCAGGTAAGTCAGGGGTTAGCCAGGAACCTGGGGATTAATTGGAAGTTATATTGTGCTTATAGACCCCAGAGTTCAGGACAAGTAGAAAGAATGAATAGAAGCATTGAAGAGACCTTAACGAAATTAAGCTTAGAGACCAGCATAAAAGATTGGACTGTGCTCCTGACTTATGCAATGTTTCATGCAAGAAAAAATCCTTCTGTTTCTTTGAGTAACCTTACCCCCTGAGAAATTCTCTATGGTGGCCCTCGTCCAGTAAGGGTCCTAAGCCCAACTGTAAGACCTAAGGACCCTTTCCACACCCTCTTGCTTGACAGACTTAAAGCTCTTGAAAGAACTCAGTGATACCTGTGAAAATAGCTGCCCACTGCGTAACAAACTGTGTACCAGGGGATTCCACATCCATATCAAATATGAGACTTCATGTATGTAAGATGACATCAGGTGTCATCCCTGGAACCCAGCTGGAAAGGACCATACCAGGTGCTACTTATAACACCTACAGTGGTAAAGGTATACAGAATCACTTCTTGGTTCAATGCCTCTCATCTCAAGCCTGCTCCTTGTCCAGAATCTTTCTGGAAACTGGAAAAGACTGGTAACAGTTTCAAATTGTGTATTCGCCATGTGGATAAGGTTATATACTCTCCCCTTGGCCACAAGTAGTCCTAACCCTCATCAGCCTTTTAATCAGCGATGGCTGATCACAAATCCTACTGGAAAAGTGTATAATCTATCTCACATACATCCCCCTTAGGGACCTGGTGGCCATCTCTCCACCCAGACATTTGTCAGCTGGCCATAGGTTTTTTCTATTGGGATATCCCTGATGAAGAAAATCCCACTAAAATACCATTAAATCCCTTCTGTACCATAGATAATGGAAACAAACATTATGGATGTAGGGACACGCGAGCCAGATGCAGGTTGGCTAGCCTAGATTACTTGTTTGCCCGGGAAACTATCAAAGCCACAAACAGTAACGGCTGTGTGGGGGAAAAACCGACTTCTTCTGTATGTCATGGAGATGTGAGCATACAGAGGCTGCCTGATGGAACCGCAATATTTCATCAAATTCAGTACACAGCATTGGCCATATTACCAAGTAGACAACAGAAAAAGGATGGCCCCCAGAGGGGTCTCTAGATCCTCAAATTTTGCGTGACCTTTTTAACTTCTGCAAGTGCTCAAAAGGGTGAAAGGAGATTCCCCTATGTGGAAGCCCTTTCCCTCCTTCACTCACATCCTGAACTATGCTTCTCCAATAGATTTTTATCCTCAGCCTTCTGCTCCAGACTCTCTGCTGTCACTCCCACCTCAGCAACGTGATTTCTCCCCTCCAATTACTAGATCAGAATCCCAAGCCTCCACCAGTTCTCAGACAATTGCCCGCTTGTGAGGTAGCAGGTACTGTGGTACCCCTTCACCCACTAACTCCTCTCTCTTCCTGTCAGTGCCCACACCGGGTCCCACCAGGTCCTCTTTCCAGCTAACCCAAAGCTCAAACGAGCTGAGGAGAGCTCTCAGACCCTTATCCAAGATGTAATATAAATGGCCATTAAAGTTGCTTTGTCATCACTGAAAACAGGTTACTAAAATTTAAAGTCCCTCACAGGATTTTGGGATATTCACTCCCGTTTTCTGCTCTGCTCTACCTGTTCTACTGCTCAAGTTTTTTGCTAGGAAATTTCCAAACACCTTTCCAATTATTCTTTTACATCTCTCTTTTTCCTCATTCTCAGATCCTCGGAGCTTCTCTCAGCCCCAACTTTCCCGTATTCCCCCTCTGTACCAGGCCCACAGAAAAGTCTTAAATGTCCTTCTCCAGAAGTCTTTACCATGGCTGACTTTAGAACTTTCAGCATAGAGTTTCTATAAAGAGTTCAATGTAGATAAACTTTCTCTTTTTGTATTGCCCTGTTATACTTGGCCACTGGCTAAAAAACTCAGTACTTCTAAGCTAGACAACCCCTAAATAGTTTTTCACAAAATATGTGAACAAGTCCTCTGGCCTTCTGCTGGGGCTTCACAGAAATGGCCACATTTCTAAGATAAAGAAATTACCAACTGGGCTCCGTTGTAACAGCTGGCAGGGGGAAAATAAGAAAGGGAATAAAAAGCTCTCCTCCTCCCAGGTGTCCTTGAAAATTTAACTTGCCCAGAACAGAGGAAAAATCAGAAACATATACTGCTTTTTTGAACTTCTGCAGACTGTAAACTTCTGAGCCCCATCCCTTATATGTTGGGTACACAATTCTGAAACTACCTAAACTTGAGTTTCAGCGGATTAATTGATTACAACAGAAGCAATGCCTCTGAATCCAGTTGCAACAATATAGGACTGTTTCCCTGTCTTCAGTGCTATCTTAGGTGCCTTGCCTTGTCTGTCCCTACAACAGCATAATTCTATATACTTAAACATTGTTTATGTTTTCATGAAATGGTCAACAGATGTGATTATTTTGAAATGTTGCAGATGTTTCCCAGAAAGCTCTATCATGACGCAGGTTCGTTTGAAGATCAAATAGGGGGGGCATACAACCGGTTCCACTGGGAACTTGTATCCCTCACTTTAGCCATCCTATTAGGAATAGGAGTTGCTGCACGGGTGGGCACAGGAACCACTGCCATTGTCCATGGGACACAACAAATGACCCAATTAGAAGAAGCAATAGAGCAAAACTAAGATATTAGAAACCTCCATCAGAGCTTTGCATGAATCTTTAACCTCTCTCTCTGAAGTTGTTTTAAAGAACAGTTGAGGGTTGGACCTCCTCTTCATTAGAGAAGGGGGCCTTTGTGCTGCATTGAGGGAAGAATGTTGTTTTTATGCTGACCATACTGGAGTTGTAATAAAATCTATGAGTAAATTTAAAAGACACCTTGAAGAGCATCAACAAGAGAGAGAGGCCCAAAAAGGGTGGCTTGAGTCTTGGTTCACACACTCCTCCTGGTTAACTACGTTTTTATCAACCCTGGCCAGTCCAATAATAATCCTCATATTATTGCTAACTATAAAATCCTGTTTGCTCAACCGTGTAATTTCTTTTCTCCAGGCTCAAATTGGACGAGTTATCTTATGGTAATACCCCACTAGCAGACATAGAATGTGACACCCTCCAATGATCATTTTTATGATTAAAAGTAGCCAGAAGAAGAAGTGGGGAATTAAAGGTTAATAAAATATGTACTTGTCACTTCTTGTTTTTCTGTATGCTTAACAAAACACTATTGAAATCTTGAGAAATGCTTGCAAATCTTGTTCCCAGAATGTTCTGTCCCCAACTGCCCAACTGCAGAATGTACTCCCTCACCCAGTTGAATGCAAACCACCCACTCACCCTGACCCATCAATAAAATTCCCTCCCTGCCCTCTCCAGGGAAAGTATATAAGCTCTATTTAAGCTATTCTCAGGGCTATCTGCTCTATTCAAGTGATCTCTGAGCCCCAGCATGCTGGACACCCAAAAAACCCTTTGATGTTGCAAGAGATAGTCGGTTGGTGGTCTCCTCCTCTGAAGCTCGCCCCACATTTACTTGGATGATTGAATGTAGAAGAGAACATTCAGTCAAAAACGATAGTCTGTAGCATTAGGAAGATAGTCAGTACTTTTATGAAGAAGGGTGAGTATAGGAATTGGAAAAAAATTTCTTTAGCAATAGGGTTTCGATTAGAGAGTGAATGTAAATGTCAGCACAGGTGAAGAGTCAGTCACAATGATGAACTGGGGAAAATATGTAGGAAAGCATATATCAATAGAGACATTACAAAATCAGGCAAAGTATAAAGTGAGTGATAGGATTAGATATTTTGAACAGGGTTGAGTTTAAATATATAATCTTAGGAAGAAACAAATATGTAGTCACAATTAGGATTGACATTTGAGAGCATTAGGCAAATTTCAGGTGGATGAATATTTCTCAGAATAATCTTGTGAATAGTTGATTATAAATCCACATAATAAACATGAATGAATTTAGGGAGTGTATATAAGACACATATATTTCATATTTTGAAAAATCTGGAGAGTATATATATATATATATATATATATATATATATACAAAACACACACACAGACAAAAAAGTAGCAAAATATATGTCAATCAAAATTCTTTATAAAATATATATCATCCACAGATCTAAAAATATTAATTTTACTGAACATGGATTTATGTATAATGCTGTTCAACTAGCAAGCTCAACCATACGTTGAATATCCAATTCCAACAAGTTTAGTAGGAGTGATCTCTTCTAACAATTTGTATCTGCCAAGTCAGCCACCTCACAAGAATGTACGTGTGGTACCAGGGAGGAATCTATATGTGCATATAAGAATACAGAGAAAGGGAGACAGGAATTCACATATTTGTTAACCTTAAAAATACATGGACAACTATTTCAACAATAAATTGACTAGATTCATAACTCCAACTCTGTATCATGCAAAAGAAAAGTACAACAATACACCAGGCCTACTCTGAACTGCTTGTATTTCGATTCTGTTTGGGTTATTTTTCTCCATCATATTAGAATTAGTAGTCAGAGTCTGGTCGGGTATGGGTTAGAGTCAGGGATTCAGTATTTTGAATGGAAAATAGAAAACTGAATCCAATGTTTATGCAAATATATGCTACAGAAAATTCTTCCCACTCTCCTCCAGAACAATGCCTTGACATTACCTTCGCCCCAAGTAAGACACAATTAGAAGAGAAGAGTTAGAAAATCTGTGAATACCTATCAGGAATGGAAAATGCTCCAGATTTCTCATCTTTGGAGGCGGTAGAGGAGTTTCCAAAAGTAAGGGACAGGGTAAACACTCCACAAATATGGAGCTCTGCTGGCCTAAAGACTTTTTGAGAATCTGCCTTTAAGGTTGGGCACTTAAAATATATGTTGTTTTCAGGAGCTTTAGCTTTATTTGTAGTGAGACAATCAAAACTCGATCTGCATCTATGTGACCTGGAGGACATGGTTATTTATTTTTCAATAAAAATGAGGCAGCAGTGCTGAATTCTCTCTTTGTAGGTAAACTGTGGCCACTGAGGGCTAAGTGTCTCCCCATGTGGACTGTGAAACAACTTGGTCATCCTCCAATTATCGTGGTGTTTCTTGCTGCTGCACTGGGAGTTTGGTATTTGCTTCATTAAATACAACGAGTTCAAATGGGAAACAGTGCTGAAGGGAGTTCTGTCAGCTGTGGTGTACAGGGTCTCCAGGAGAATGCACCAACCAGGGTTCTATCCCACGTAACTTGCCCCCTTGACAATAGCAACATGATTCTGAACATTGCCCTAAAACCTCTCCATATAAAAATATGCCTTTATGTATATGGGTCTGATGGCTGCACCATGTCAGTCTCAAGCCATTTGGAAGCCAATGGAAGATCCACATGGCCCCACCACAGATGTTTTATCACTCACTTGCGTAACACTTCTCTAGGCCCACTACTCACTAGGCTTCTACTTACCAGCATCTCTGTTCTACACCATTTTCCTGAAACCCAGTCAATCAAGGCCCTGTCTGGTATATTCATGATCATCAACAGGACATCAAAGGTCCTCCAGTGACATCTGGTCATGGGAATTTTAAAAATTTCATGGTAATTATCTAGCAATTTTTCACCGATGAATTTGGAGGCACTGTGGTTTGCAATTCATTCAGGAACCATTAAAGGGTTAGGAAGCTAATTTCAGGGAAAGCTTTGGAGCACTCTCACAGGCAAGGCTACCCAAAGAGTGGAAAAAAAGTCACATGAAGCGAGGCCAATTGAGGTCTATAAAGCGAGGTCCATGTGTGTTTTGAATCTCAATAATGCATGCCAAGTCTTTCAGAATAAAATCATGTAATATCCTGGCTGAGATTCCCAGTGTTCTGTGGAAAGCCAACCTGTGCCTAGATCTCAGGTTCCAATGGCAACTTCATGCCTGGCCTCCTAAAATCCCAACAAAATTCATGGCAATACTTCTCTCAGGTCAGTTCCAGAACTCAGTCTATAAGGAGAATCACACCAGAGTTCAAGTCCAGGTGGACCCAGACAACTCTTCCAACCGCGACTCAAATGAAAACAATTAAAACCAAAATACTCCCTCATGGCCCTATTCTTCTTCCATATAGACACTAATCATAACCTCTTCCTGGAGTTTTCCATGAGTTGTGCAGCCCAAGAGAATGTCCAAAATAAGCTTCTTGCACCTCTTTTGCCTAACTTCAGGGTGGCCTGGGCACCCTTCCTGTGAATCAGGAGTGATCACATAGGCCTGCCCTTAATACTGCTCCGCTTATCCAATTTGAGGCTCTCTGACTGTGGGGTCTAGATTCTTTATGTGAATTGGAGACATGAGAAAAGCCAAGACAGTGTCCAAAATCAGCTCGCTTGCCCCTCATTTGCCTAAAGTCAGGGTGGCCGGGACACCGTTTCTGTGAACGAGGAGTGATCAAATAAGCCTGCCGTTAATACTTCTGTGTTTCTCCAATTTGACGCCTACTGATTTCAGGTATCAATTCTTTATGTGATTTGGAGTTATGCGAAAACCCAAGCACCTCTGCAGGGAATTGAAGAACTCATTTGACGCAAAGAATCCCTATTCTCACTTGATGGAGTTCAGGAAATTAACAGAGGAAGGCAAGAGACTTCATCCATAATGAATGATTTTTTTTTGCCATTATGGTTTTGGACGCACACATGGGACCATTCTTTAGATCCATCAGGTGCTGAGAATCCAAGTCATAGACACAAACATGGCCAAGAGACTAATTCAGACACATCCCTTCCCAAAGCAATTAAGCAAAGAGCCACAGGTGATGACATTCATTTCCATTTGAAAACTGTTTACTTCAGGCTTCACAAAGTGGTGGATTGAGGCAAAGAACTTCCTGACATTCAGTGCAAAACAACAATAAGTAAGCAAAAGGCCCAAAGCAGGGTTTCTCCACTGAGACTTTCCTGGTCACACTGATATCTGCGTTTTCTGAGATGCTCGCCATTCTCTTCAGCTATCCAGTACATGGCCATGTCACAGAGTTTGGAGGTGGTACATATTTTGGACACAAATCCATTAGCCTATTCTGGATAGTGGCCAGAATTCAGGAAGAAAACAGCAACTTAGAAAGATAGCAGGTGTTGCACATCAAAAAGACAAGCTGCACTCCATTCATATATTGGGCAGGTTGAATTATGGGAAGATTTACACTAGACAGTACACATCCATTAATGCATTATCTTTTCCAATATCTACAACAACGGACACAGTGGGATACACAGACATAGAAACACTTGCCTTGTCAAATGACTTACTAGAAACTGTCCACTCCAAACCAAACTAACCGCCTTTCCCATCTATTCTCAGAACATGAGACAAAACAATAAACCCATACCCACTCCCACAAAGGCACCTCCTTCCCCCAATTAGGTCTGTGACTATCCAGATTGTCCTCTGACAGGTGGGCCATACTATGTTCCCCTGAAATGGTCCGTCTTCTCTAAGATCTGGTGAAATATAAGTATGAAAACAGAAATCTAGGTATGATTTGAAGCCCAGAAGGGTTTTTCCCTTGATTGGGATACTTAGCTTTGAATTATGCTCTGCAAAGTTGTCTCAGATAATTCGATATACAATGGCATAGGACCTTTTACCTTGGATGATTGAATGTAGAAGAGAACATCCAATCAAAAAGGGATAGTCGGTAGGATTAGGAAGATAGTCGGTAGGTTTAGAAAGAAGAGTGAGTATAGGATTTGGACCAAAAGTTCTTTAGCAATAGGGTTTCGATTATAGAGTGAATGTAAATGTCAGCACATATGAAGTGTCAGTCACTAGGATCAACTTGGGAAAATATGTAAAAAAGCAGATATCAATAGAAACATTACGAAATCAGGCAAAGTATAAAGTGAGTGATAGGATTAGACATTTTCAACAGGGTTGAGTTTGAATATATAAATTAGGAAGAAACAAATATGTAGTCACCAATAGGATTGACAATTGACAGCATTAGGCAAACTGGACATGGATGTTTTTAGTAATCCATGTACACTTTACATTTAGGCTTTGGTACAATCATAAATGTGACTTTTACATTTTTTTTGTCCAGAATATTACTTTGATTAAATGTATATGTACATCAGGTGACATGAGTATGTCTTCCACCATTTCTGCGAGCAATATATTGAAGATGTAAAATTAGAATCGAGGGTACAAAGAGGTGTACCCTGTGTCTATGAATATAGAGATAAAGCATGAATAGACCCTAATGTGAATAAATAATAAAACTTTTTTCAACTTTGAAAAATGAATTGATCTAATATCTGAAAAATTACAGGAAATTGTATATTGATATACAATCATTCATTCCAAGCAGTTATACATCTAATGGTAATATTCGTGTTTTGGTTTATCATGAAGAGTGTGTGAGTTTTGCTTCAAAAGTGACTTTGGAAATCGAAAATAATGTGTTTGGAAAGAAGACTCATGAAAATACCAGTAAAGAAACCCTGACAATACATGTGTTCTGAAGCAAAAAGTGATTAAATTTGAAACAAATGCCTATAAATTTGTGAACTTGTGGATGAAATATATATCCTATGATGTGCAAAAACTGAAGAAATAATAATGTACCAGTGTCGAATACAAATGAATAAAGAATTACATATCATGTCCCATAGGAATCTACTTGCATTGATGTTAGACTGGGTCAGTTACTGTAGAATAATTAGGATTTGTATGCATCATTCCCTGAAGTTAGTTTTCAGTACTAGGAAACAAATATGTATTTCAGGTGGATGAATATTTCTGAGAATAATCTTGTGAAATGTTGATTAAAAATCTACATACATGAACATGAATGAATTTAGAGAGTGTATATTAGACACATATATTTCATATTTTGAAAAATCTGGAGAGTGTATGCACACACACACACACACACAAATGAAAAACACTCACAGACATTAAAAAGTAGCAATATAAATGCCAATCGAAATTCATCAGTAAATATATATCATCCACAGATGCAAAAATGTTTATTTTACTGAACATGAGTTTATGTATACTGTTGTTCTACTAGGACGCTCCATTTAGGTTGAATTTTCAGTTCCAACAGCGTTTAGGAGGAGTGATCACTTCTCACAATTTGTATCTGCCAAGTCAGCCACCTCACAAAGATGTACGTGTGATACCTGGTAGGATTCTATATATGCATATAAATATACAAGTGTGAATAGGCTAAAGAGAAAGGGAAACATGAATTCTCATATTTGTTAACTTTAAAAACACATGGAGATCTTTTTCTATTAAACATTGACCAGATTTATAACTCCTACCTTGTATAATGCAAAATGCAAGTCCAACTATACAACATGCCTCCAATGAACTGCTTGTATTTCTATAGGTTTGTGTTATTTTTCTCTATCATATTAGGATGAGTTGTCTGAGTCTAGTAGGTATGGGTTAGTGTCAGGGATTCAGTATTTCAAAAGGAAAATTGGAAATTGAATCCAATTTGTATGCAAATATATGCTGCACAAATATCCTCCCACTCTCATCCAGAACAATGCCTTGAAATTACCTTCACCCCAAGTAAGACACGGTTAGAGGAGAATAGATAGAAAATCAGTGAATACATATCTGGAATGGAAAATGCTCAGGAGTTCACAACCTTGGAGGTTGTAGAGGAGTTTCCAAAAGTAAGGGACAGGGTAAACACTCCACAAACATGGAGCTCTGCTGGCCTAAAAACTGTTAGAGCAACTGCCTCTGAGTTTGGGAACGTGAAAATTATGTTTTTGTCATTAGAATTGGCTTCCTTTGTAGTGAGACCATCAAAGCTGGGTCTGCCTCTATGTGACGTGGAGGACATGGTATCTTATTTTCCAATGAACATGAGGTAGCAGTGTTGATTTTCTTCTTTTTAGGTAAATTGTGGCCTCTGGGGGCTAAGTGTCTCCCCGTTGGACTGTGAAGCCATTTGGTCCTCCTGCACTTTTTGTGGGGTTTTTGCTGCTGAACTGGGAGTTTGGTATTTGCTTCATGAAATTCAAGGAGTTCAACTGAGACACAGTGCTGGAGGGAGTTCAGAGTCTGCAGAAGAACGCACCAACCATGCTTCTATCCCTCAAAGCTTGCCACATTGCATCCTTGTCCATAGCAACCTGATTCTGAACATTGCCCTGAATCCTCTTCATATAACAAGATGCCTTTAATTACAAGGGTCTGCTGGCTGCTTCATGTAATCCACAAGCCATTTGGAAGCCAATGGAAGATCCACATTGCTCCAACACAGATGTTTTATCACACTCCTGCCCACCAAAGCTCTAGGCCCACTTCTCAGCAGGCTGCAACTTTCTGGCACCTCTGTTCTACAACATTTTCATGAAACCCAGTCAAGCAAGGCACTGTCTGGTACATCCATGATCAGCAACAGGACATCCAAAGGTTCTCCAGTGCCACCTGGTCATGGGAATTTCAAAAATTTCATGGTATTTATTTAGACATTTTTCAAGGATGAAGTTGGAGGTACTGTGGGTTTCAATTCATTCAGGAACCAGTAAATGGTGAGCAAGATTATTTCAATGAAAGCTCTGGAGAACCCTCACAGGCAAGGCTTCCCAAAGAATGGCCAAAAGGTCACATTAAGCCAGGCCCATTGAGGTCTACAATATGAGGTCCATGTGTGTTTTCACTCTCAACTATGGCTGCCAAGTCTTTTGAATGAAATCATGTGATATCTTGGCTGAAATTCCCAGAGCTCTGTGGAAAGCCACTCTGGGGCTAGATCTCAGTTTCCAAGGGTGACTCTCATACATGGCCTCTTAAATCACAACACAATACATGGCAATACTTCTCTGAGATCAGTTCCTGAACTCAGTCTATAAGGGGAATCACACCAGAGTTCAAGCCCAGGTAGACATTGTTATGTCTTCCAACTGTCACACAAATATCCACAATTAAATCCAAAACACTTCCACATGGCACTCATCTTCTTCCATTTACACAATCATCATAACCTCTGGCTGGAGGTTTTCATGAGGGGTGCAGCCCAAGACAGTGTCCAATATAACCTCCCTTGCCCCACTTTTGCCTAAAATCAGGGTGGCCAGGACATCCTTCTAGTGAACCAAGAGTGATCAAATAGGCCTGCCATTAATATGGCACTGCTTCTCCAATTTGAGGCCTACTGACTGTGTGTTTTAGATTCTTTATGTGAATTGGAGTCTTGAGAAAAACCAAGCACTTATGGGCTAGCCTCTGCAGGGTTTTGAGGAACACATTTGAACCAAATGATCACTGTTCTCACATGATGGAGAACAGGACACTTACAGAGGAATGCGAGAGACTTCATCCACACTGACTGCTCTTTTGTCCATTTTGGTTTTGGATGCACACATGGGATCCTTCTTTAGATCCATCAGGTGCTGAGAATCTAAGCCACAGTCTCACACAGGGCCAAAAGACTGATTCAGACACATCCCTTTCCAAAGCAATTAAGCAAAGAGCCACAGGTGATGCCCTTTCATTTCCATTTGAAAACTGTTTCTTTAGGCTCTACAATGGTGTGGCCTGAGGCAAAGGCCTTCCTGACATTCAGGGCAACAGAACAATTGATGAGCAAAAGGCCCAAAGCAGGGTTTCTTCACTTAGAATTTCCTGGTCAAACTGATATCTGAGTTTTCTGAGATGCTCCCATTTCTTTCAGCTATCCAGTACATGGCCATGTCACAGAGCTTGGAGGTGGTACATATTTTGGACACAAAACCATGAGCCTATTCTGGAGAGTGGCCAGAATTCAGGAAGAAAACCGGAACTTAGGAAGATTGTTGGAGTTGTCCACCCATAAGTCAAGCCGCAGTCCATTCATAAATTGGGCAGAATTCAGAAAGAAAACAGGAACTTAGGAAGATTGTTGGAGTTGTCCACCCATAAGTCAAGCCGCAGTCCATTCATAAATTGGGCAAGTTGAGTCTAGACAGGACACATCCAATGATTCATTCTCTTTTCTAATATCTAAAACCACGGACACAGTGGGATACACAGACAAAGAAACACTGGCCTTGTCAAAGGACTTACCAGCAACAGTTCACTCCAAACCAAACAAACCGCCTTTCCTACCTATTCTCAGAATATGAGACAAAATCTCAAACCCACACCCACACACACAAAGAAAGCTCCTTCCCCCAAGTAGGTCTGTGACTATTGGGAGTGTCCTCTGACTGGTGGGCCAAACTATGTTCTGATGAAATCGCCTGTCCTGTGTCACATATGGTCTCCTTGGCCAAATCTGTGAAGTTGTCACTAGCCAGCGGTGAGCCACTACCTGCTTTCTCAGGAAAGGCCCCTCTTTAGAGCTTTCCTGACATTTGTTCATCCTCACCTCAGTAGGTACCAAGAAAGACTGACTCTGTCCTTGGTAAATCCAAAAAATACGACCACTGGGACTGGGACTGAGACTGGCTCTGGGTGCCTGGCTTCCCGGATTCCAAGTTCAGAGAGTTCCATCACCAAGGAATTAAGGTGAGATTACTTCCTTCAGGAATTCTTTGAGGTCATTGCCTTGGCAACCACTTTGTCCTAACTGTTGCTTACAATACTCCTATGAGATGGAGGCTGCCCTTTCTTCCTGTGACACTTTTACAAGTTAGAATGGTATATCAACCATAGGGACCCCGGAACAGCTCTCCACACATGTCTGGTTTGGTCTATCTTCTCTACATTAACAAGAGAGAGGCTTATTCAGACACAACCCTTCATCCTGGGAAGGTTGTTTGCGATGGAAGATGACATTTGCTCTCTCAGGTCCTTCATAGCTGCCTACATCTTCTCCAGGGATCAAGTCTGCATGGACATTTGAGGTTCTCAGCAGGAGGAAGATACCCTACATTCCTGTATTGTAAGACGAACTCTGTCCCTGCTCTTCTGCAAAGTTAGATTAAGGTAAGACTGTATGGTTAGTGTTAATAACATGTTCGATTTGGGTTACGAATCATTGCGAAGGATGATTAATAGTATTGGGAACCTGCGATATTTATAAGATTATAGAGGTGAAATATAAGTATGGAAACAGAAATCTAGGTAAGATTTGAAGCCCAGAAGCGCATTAGGCCCTTGATTGGGATACTTAGCTTATAATTACGTTCTGCACAGATGTCTCAGATAAATCGATAATCAATGGCATAGGACCTTACACCTTGGATGATTGATTTTAGAAGAGAACATCCACTCAAATTGAGATAGTCGGTGGGATTAGGAAGGTAGTCAGTAGGTTTAGGAAATAGAGTGAGTATAGGATTTGGGGCAAAAGTTCTATAGCAATAGGGTTTTTGTTATAGAGTGAATGTAAATTTCAGCACATGTGAAGAGTCAGTCACATGATGAACTGGGGAAAATATGTAAAAAGGAAAATATCAATACAGACATTATGAAATGAGGCAATTATACAGTGAGTGATAGGATTAGACATTTTCAATAGGGTTGAGATTGAATACATAATCTTAGGAAGAAACAAATATGTCGTCACCAATAGGAATGACATTTGAAAGCGTTAGGCAACCTGGACATTTATCGTTTTAGTAATCCATGTTCACTTTCCATTTAGGATTTGGTACAATCATAAGTGTGATCTTTGCATTTTGTGCCCAGAAAAATATTGTGATCAAATGTGTATGTAGATCATATGACATGAGTATTTCTTCCACCATTACTGGGAGCAATATTTGAAGACATATAAATTAGTATTGGGGGTACAAAGTAGTTTACCCTGTGTCTTTGAATATAGAGATAATGCATGAATAGACCATACTGTGAATAAATATTATAACTGGTTCCACTTTAAATAATGGATTGAATTGATATCTGAAAATATATAGGAAATCATATATTGACATACAATCATTCACTCCAACCAGTTATATATCTAATGGTAATCTTAGGGTTATTGTTTATCATGAAGTGTGTGTGAATTTTGTTTCAAAAGTGATTATGGAAATCGAAAATAATATGTTTGGAAAAAAGTCTCATAAAAAGACCAAAGGCACAGAATACAACAAACTCCAGAATGGCAATATGTAAATCAATGGTTGTGCAACTGAAGTGATTCTGCAATCTGTATATGGGGTAAAAATGGGAGCTCATATCCCACTTGAATCAAAGTGTGAAATATGATATATCAAGAACTATGTAATGTTTTGAACAACCTACAATAAAAATTAATTAAAAAAAATAAAATAAAAAAAAAAGAAAAAAAAAGAAATATGGAGGAATTCATGTGTTCTGAAGCAGGAAGTGATTGAAAATGAAACAAGTGCCTATAAATTTTCTAAATTGTGAATGAAATATATATCCTGTTATGTGCATAAACTGATGAAATAGTAATGTACCAGTGTTGAATAAAAGTGAACGTCAAAATACACATCATGTCCAATAGGAATCTACTTGCATTGATGTTAAACTGGGTCAGTTACTGTAGAAATATTAGAATTGCATGCATTATTCACCAAAGAGAGTTTTTTTTAATTTTTATTTATGGTTGTTCAAAACATTACATAGTTCTTGATATATCATATTTTACACTTTGATTCAAGTGGGTTATGAACTCCCATTTTTACCCTGTATACAGATTGCAGAATCAAATCAGTTACACATCCATTGATTCACATATTGCCATACTAGTGTCTGTTGTATTCTGCTGCCTTTCGTATGCTCTACTATTCCCCCTGGCCTCCCCGCCCTCCCCACTTCTCTCTCTACTCCCTCTACTGTAATAAATTTCTCCCCCTTGTATTATTTTTCCCTTTCCCCTCAATTCCTCTTGTATGTAATTTTGTATAACCCAGAGGGTCTCCTTCCAATTCCATGCAATTTCCCTTCTCCCTCCCTTCCTCCTCTCATCCCTGTTTAATGTTAATCATCTTGTCATGCTCTTCATCCCTATCTGTTCTTAGTTACTCTCCTTATATCAAAGATGACATTTGGCATTTGTTTTATAGGAATTGTGTAGCTTCACTTAGCATAATCTAGTCTAATGCAATCCATTTCCCTGCAAATTCTATGATTTTTTATTTTTCAATGCAAAGTAATAATCCATTATGTATAAATGCCACATTTTTTTATCCATTCTTCTATTGAAGGGCATCTAAGTTGGTTCCACAGTCTTGCTGTTGTGAATTGTGCTGCTATGAACATCGATGTAGCAGTGTCCCTGTAGCATGTTCTTTTTAGGTCTTTAGTGAATAGACCAAAAAGGGCAATAGCTGGGTCAAATGGTGGTTCCATTCCAAGCTTTCCAAGAAATCTCCATACTGCTTTCCAAATTGGCTGCACCAATTTGCAGTCCCACCAGCAATGTACAAGTGTACCTCTTTTCCCACATCCTTGCCAGCACTTCTTGTTGTTTGACTTCATAATGGCTGCTAATCTTACTGGAGTGAGATGGTATCTTAGGGTGGTTTTGATTTGCATTTCTCTGACTGCTGGAGATGGTGAGCATTTTTTCATGTACTTGTTGATTGATTGTATGTCCTCATCTGAGAAGTGTCTGTTGAGGTCCTTGGCCCATTTGTTGATTGGGTTATTTGTTATCTTATTGTCTAATTTTTTGAGTTCTTTGTATACTCTGGATATTAGGGCTCTATCTGAAGTGTGAGTAGTAAAGATTTCTTTCCAGTATGTAGGCTCCCTATTTACCTCTTATTGTTTCTTTTGCTGAGAAAAAACTTTTTTAGTTGAGTAAGTCCCATTTGTTGATTCTAGTTATTAACTCTTGTACTATAGGTGTCCTATTGAGGAATTTGGAGCCCAACCCCACAGTATGTACATCGTAACCAAATTTTTCTTCTATCAGACAGTGTGTCTCTGATTTGATATCAAGGTCCTTGATTCATTTTGAGTTAACTTTTGTGCATGGTGAGAAAAAGGGATTCAGTTTCATTTTGTTATATATGGATTTTCAGTTTTCCCAACACCATTTGTTGAAGATGCTATCCTTCCTCCATTGCATGCTTTTAGCTCCTTTATCAAATATAAGATAGTTGTAGTTTTGTTGATTGGTTTCTGTGTCCTCTATTCTGTACCATTGGTCCACCTGCCTGTTTTGGTACCAGTACCATGCTATTTTTGTTACTATTGCTCTGTAGTATAGTTTGAAGTCTGGTATCGCTATACCGCCTGATTCACACTTCCTGCTTAGCATTGTTTTGCAATTCTGGGTCTTTTGTTTTTTCATATGAATTTCATGATTGCTTTCTCTATTTCTACAAGAAATGCCTTTGGGATTTTGATTGGCATTGGATTAAACCTATAGAGAACTTTTGGTAATATCGCCATTTTGATGATGTTAGTTCTGCCTATCCATGAACAGGGTATATTTTTACATCTTCTAAGATCTTCTATTTCTCTCTTTAGGGTTCTGTAGTTTTCATTGTATAAGACTTTCACCTCTTTTGTTAGTTTGATTCCCATTTTTTTTAGGATATTGTGAATGGAGTGGTTATCCTCATTTCCATTTCAGAGGATTTGTCGCTGATATACAGGAATGCCTTTGATTTATGCGTGTTGATTTTATATCCTGCCACTTTGCTGAATTCATTTATTAGCTCTATTAGTTTCTTTGTAGAACCTTTTGGGTCTGCTAGGTATAGAATCATGTCATCTGCAATAGTGATAATTTAAGTTATTCTTTTCCTATTTATATGCCTTTAATTTCTTTCATCTGTCTAATTGCTCTGGCCAGTCTTTTGATAACTATATTGAACAAAAGTGGTGAGAGCACGCATCCCTGTCTTGTTCCAGATTTTAGAGGGAATGTCTTCAATTTTTCTCCATTCAGAATGATGCTAGCCTGCGGTTTAGCATAGATTGCTTTTACAATATTGAGGAATGTTCCTGTTATTCCTACTTTTTCTAGAGTTTTGAACATAAAGGGATGCTGTACTTTGTCGAATGCTTTTTCTGCATCTATCTAGGTGATAATATGGTTTTTATTTTAAGTCTATTGATGTGGTGAATAACATTTATTGATTTTTGTATATTGAACCCTCCTTGCATCCCAGGGATGAATCCTACTTGATCATGGTGCACATTTTTTTGATATGTTTTGTATCTGATTTGCCAGAATTTAATTTAAGATTTTTGCATTTAGGTTCATTAGAGATATCGGTCTTTAGTCTTCTTTCTTTGAAGTGTCTATCTGGTGTAGGAATCAGGGTGATATTGGCCTCGTAGAATGAATTTGGAAGATCTCCCTCTTTTTCAATTTTCTGAAATAGCTTTAAAAGTATTGGTATTAGTTCATATTTAAAGGTATTGTAAAACTCTGCTGTATACCCATACGGTCCTGGGATTTTCTTAGTTGGTAATCTTTGGATGGTTTTTTTTTATTTCCTCAATTGATATTGGTATGTTTAGGTTGTCTATATCCTCCTAACTCACTCTGGTCAGATCATATGACTTAAGAAATTTTTTGATGCCTTCACTATCTTCTATTATTTTAGAGTATAAGGATTCAAAGTAATTTCTGATTATCTTCTGTATTTCTGAAATATCTGTTGTGATATTGCCTTTTTCATCCCGTATGATAGTAATTTGAGTTCTCTCTCCTCATCGTTAGCATGGCTAGGGGTCTGTCCATTTTATTTATTTTTTCCTCCAATTGGTGTGACGTGTCTACCACGCCCGTGGACCCCTGTGGTGTTCTGCCAATCAGTCGCAGGTCTGCCTACCTTGCAGGCGTGGGCGGCGGCACTGCTCTACTCCTACTCCAATTGGGGTGACGTGACTACCACGCCGGCGGGCCGCTGTGCCTGGTCCGCCGGTTGGTCGCAGGTCTGCCTACCTTGTGAGCATGGGCTACAGATCTGTTCTGCCCCTACTCCAAATATGGTAAAGTGTCTGCCGTGCCAGCCGGCCGCTGGGCCTCTTCTTCTGGTCAGGTGCAGGTCTGCTACCTTGCGGGCGCGGGTGGTGGCTCTGCTCTGCCCCTACTCCAATTGGTGTGTCGTGACTACCATGCCGGCAGGTTGCTGTGCCAGTTCTGTGCGTGGGCGAAGGCTCTGCTCTGCCCCTACTCCTATTGGGGTGATGTGACTACCATGCTGGTGACCCACTGGGATTTTACTAGGCGTGGGAGAAGGCTCTGCTCTGCAACTACTCCAATTGGGGTGACGTGACTACCACACCTGCGGGTCGCTGGCCTGTTCTGTGCACGGGCGGCGGCTCTGTTCTGCCTCTACTCCAATTGGGTTGACGTAACTACCATGCAGGTGTGTCACTGGGTCTGTTCCAGTCGCGGGCAGCTGCTCTGCTCTGCCCCTCTGGCTTGATGACAAAGTGAGAGAGACCCGGGTGTTTGTGACTCACTTTCTTCACCAGGAGACCAACTGTTTCTGTCACTGCTGGTATCAATGAAGTTATCTCCTCTGCTGCTTTCTGATGACATCAGAAATTTGCCATGTTGGTATCCCATGTGAAAGGCAGCATTTCGTTCCCTTTTCTGGGTGACCAAAGCAATGAGTGAGTCCTGACCGGCCCTCACAAGCCGTGTCTCAATCCTGTTGCCACTGCCTATGAAGGCTCGGTTGATATTTACCTCCACAGTATTCAGCAAGACCCGGACCGAGAAGCAGTTTCCGCGGGTTCTTTAGCCCTGGGCCAGATCAGTTCCGAGAGGTGGAATTCGGCCGCTCTGGGCTTTGTGTATGTTCTAATAGGAGCAGGCTCCAAGACGGAGTTTCTGCAGGTTCTTTAGCACTGAGCCTGAGTAATTTGTCTGCAACACAAAGGTGAATGGCATCCTGAAATTACTTGTTCTATAGCTGAATGAGCTTCGATCAGTCAAAAACAGGGATGGTGACATCAGCTCTCCAAGATAGTGGCCACTGGCTTCCTCTGTGGTCTGACCGGTGTGGAGAACCGAATTGGACAGCATCCTTCCCCATCTCAAACAAAGAATTCAGCACTTAGCACATGATTGCATACCTGGCAGGAGCCCACAGAATCCACACCGCTGTATATTTGCATTGCTATCTCTTCATTTCCCAGTGCGCGCCGCAGACTCTAGCCACAGACCGATTTCCTGAATAAGCAGCATGACGCTCCATGCGGACAAATCACTCGTGTTTGAGCTCGCGTAGCGGATCCTCGTGAGATGGAAATATGTCCACTAGGTTTTGGAGGACCCCAATTTTGCTGGAAATTTCTAACAAGATATATTTTAGCCGTTATAACTCGTCATTCTCCCGCACAGTGACGCTGTACATGGGGGTGATGCACTCCCTTCACCACCATCATATGATCCCCCGAAGTTAGTTTTCAGTACTAAGAAACAAATATGTATTTCAGGTGGATGAATATTTCTGAGAATATTCTTGTGAAAACATGATTATAAATCCACATACATGAATATGAATGAATTTAGGGAGTGTATAATAAGAAAAATATACTTCATATTTTGAAAAATCTGGAGAGTGAATATATATATATATATATATATATATATATATATATATATATATACACTCACAGACATTAAAAAGTAGCATTATGTATGCCAATCGAAATTCACCATGAAATAATATATCATCCACAGATCCAAAAATATTCATTTTAATGAACATGGATTTATGTTGTTCAACTAAGAAGCTCACTCATATGTTGTATTTTCAGTTCCAACAGCGTTTAGTAGGAGTGATCTCTTCTCACAATTTGCATCTGCCAAGCCAGCCACCTCACAAAATGTACGAGTGATACCAGGTAGAATTCTAAATGTGCATATGAAAATACATGTGATGAATAGGCTACAGAGAAAGGGAGACAGTTATTCACATATTTGTTAACTTTTAAAACACATGGAGAACTATTTCAATTAAAATTCGCTAGATTTATAACACCTACCATTTATCATACGAAAGGCAAGTCCAACTATACACCATGCCTCCTGTGAACCTCTTGTATTTCTATTCTGTTTGGGTTATTTTTCTCCACCATATTAGGATTAGAAGTCAAAGTCTAGTAGGGTATGTGTTAGTGTCAGGGATTCAGTATTTTGAATGGAAAATTGGAAAATGTATCCAATGTGTATGCAAATATGTGCTACACAAAAAATTCCCACTCTCATTCAGCACAATGCCTTGACATTACCTTCGCCCCACATAAGACACAATTAGAGGAGAAGAGTTAGAAAATCTGTGAATACATATGTGGAATGAAAAATGCTCAGGAGTTCACAAATTTGCAGGTGGTAGAGGAGTTTTCAAAAGTAAGGGACAGGGTAAAAACTCCACAAACATGAAGTTCTGCCAGCCTAACATCTGGAGAAACTGCCTCTGAGGTTGGGCAATGAAATATATGCTGTTGTCAGGAGCATTAGTTTCATTTGTTGTGAGACCATCATAGCTGAGTCTTCATCTATGTGATCTGGATGACATGGATTCTTATTTTCCAATGAACATGAGGCAGCAGTGCTGAATTTTCTATTTGTAGGTAACCTGTGGCCACTGGGGTCTAAATGTCTCCCCTTGTGGACTGTAATTCCATTTGGTCATCCTCCACTATTCGTGGTATTTCTTGCTGCTGCACTGGGAGTTTGGTATTTGCTTCATGAAATACAAGGAATTCAACTGGGACACAGTGCTGAAGTGAGTTCTGTCAAGTGTGGTCGGTCAGGTTCATCAGGAGAATGCACCAACCAGGCTTCTATCCCACATAGCTTGCCCCATTTTCCATAGCAACCTGATTCTGAACATTGCCCTAAAACCTCTCCATATAACAATATGCTTTTACATATAAGGGTCTACTGGCTGCAAAATGTCAGTCACAATCCATTTGGAAGCCAATGGCAGATCCACATGCCCCCACCACAGATGTTTTATTACACACCTGCCATCCACTACTCTAGTACAACTACTCAGCAGGATCCAACTTACTGGCATCTCTGTTAAACACCATTTTCATAAAACCCAGTCAATCAAGGCACTGTCTTGTATACTCATGATCAGCAACAGGACATTCAAATGTTCTCCAGAGCTACCCGGTCATGGGAATTTCAAAAATTTCATGGTATTGATCTAGCCAATTTTCAAGGATGAAGTTGGAGGCACTGTGGATTTCAATTCACTCAGAAACCATTAAATGGTGAGGAAGCTCATTTCAATGAAAACTCTGGAGAATTCTTACAGGCAAGGCTTCCAAAAGTGCCCAAAAGTCAGATTAAGCCAGGCCCATTGAGGTCTACAATGTATGTTCCATGTGTGTTTTGACTCTCAAATATGGCTGCCAAGTCTTTAAGAATAATATCATGTGATATCCTGGCTGAGATTCCCTGTGCTCTGTGGAAAGTCACCTTGGGCCTAGAAGTCACTTTCCAAGGACAACTCTCATGCATGGCCATCTAAAATTCCAACACAATTCCTGGCAATAATTCTCTGAGATCAGTAAAAGAACTCAGTCTCTAAGGGGAATCACACCAGAGTGCAAGCCTAGGTGGACCCAGTGATCTCTTCCAACCGCCAGACATATGTCCACAATTAAAACCAAACACTCTCACATGGCCCTCATCTTCTTCCATATAGACACTCATCATATCCTCTGGCTGGAGGTTTCCATAAGGGACGCAGCCCATGACAGTGTCTAAAATAAGCTCCCTGCCCCTCATTTGCCTAAAGTCAGGGTGGCCTGGACTCTCTTCCTGTGAACCAGGAGTGATCAAATAGGCCTGCCTTTAATATTGCTTGGCTTCTCCAACTTGAGGCCTTCTAGCTTTGGGGTTTAGATTCTTTAAGTGAATTGGAGTCATGAAAATCAAGCACCTATGGCCTAGCCTCTGCAGGGCTTTGAAGAACTCATTTGACCCAAAGGATCCCTATTCTCACTTGATGAATATCAGGAACCTACCAGAGGAAGGCAAGAGAGTTCATCAACAATATCTGATCTTTTTGCCATTTTGGTTTTGGATGCACGCATGGGATCTATCTTTAGATCCATCAGGTGCTGAGAATCTAAGCCACAGCCTCACACAGGGCCAACAGGCTGATTCAGACATATCCCAATCCTAAGCAATAAAACAAAGAGCCACAGGTGATGCCCTTTCATTTCCATTTGAAAACTCTTTTCTTCAGGCTTCACAAAGTGGTGGCTTGAGGCAAAAAACTTCCTGACATTCAACAGAACAATAGGTAAGCAGAAGGACCAAAGCAGGGTTTCTCCACTGAGACTTTCCTGGTCAACAGATATCTTAGATTTCTGAGATGCTAGCCATTTCCTTCAGCTTCCAGTACATAGCAATGTCACAGATCTTGGAGGCGGTACAAATCTTGGACACAAAACCATGATACTATTCTGGAGAGTCGCCAGAGTTGTGAGAGAAAACAGGAAATTAGGAAGCTTGTAGGTGTTGCCCATCCATAAGGCAAGCCAGAGTCCACTCATGAATTGGGCAGAATGAATGCTGGGAAGCTTTCTACTAGACAGAACACATCCATTGATGCATTGTCTTTTCTAATGTCTACAACAATGGACTCAGTGGGATACACACACACATAGGAACACTCGCCTTGTCAAAGGACTTAATACAAATATTCCACTCCATACCAAACAAACCGCCTTTCCTACCTATCCTCAGAACAGGAGACAAAATCACAAACTCACACCCACACCCACAAAGGCACCTCCTTCCCCCTTGTAGGTCTGTGACTCCCCGGAGTATCCTCTGATTGGTGAGCCATACTATGTTCCTCCAAAATGACCTCTCCTGTCTCAGATCATGTCTGCTTGGCCAACTCTCTGAAGTTCTCAAGAGCCAGCGGTGAGGCACTACCTGCCTTCTCAGGAAAAGCCCCTCTTCAGAGGTTTCCTGGCATTTGGCCTTCCTCACATCTGTAGGTACCAAGAAAGACTGACTCTGTCCTTGGTAAATCCAAACATGTCAGACCACTGGGACTAAGACAGAGACTGTCTCTGGGTGCCTGGCTTCCTGGATTTCAAGTTCAGAGAGTTCCATCACCAAGGAAGTGAGGTGAGATCACTTCCTTCAGGATCTGAATGATGTCACTGCCTTGGCAACCACTTTGTCCTAACAGTTGCTTCCAAAAGTACCATGAGGTGGAGGCTGCCCCGATTTTCATGGGACACTTTCTCTAGTTAGAATGCTGTATCAACCATAAGCACCCGGGAACAGCTTCCACACAGGACTGGTTTGGTCCATGTTCTATACATTAAGAAGAGAGAGATTGATTCAGACACAACCCTTCATCCTGACCAGGATGATTTCCATGGAAGATGACTTTTGCTTTCTGAGGTAATTCATAGCTGCCTTCATCTTCACCAGGGATCACTTCTGCATGAACATTTGAGTTTCTCAGCAGGTGAACATCCCCTAGATTCCTGTAGTTGAATACACACACTGTTCCTGCTCTCCTGCAAAGTTAGTGTATGGTTAGGGTTAATAATATGTTCGATTTGGGTTAGGAATCATTCTGCAGGATGAATAATGAGATTGGGAACCTGCGATATTTATAAGAATATATAGGTGAAATATATGTATGAAAACGGGAATCTAAGAAGGATTTGAAGCCCAGAAGGGCATTGAGCCCTTGATTTGGATACTTAGTGTTGAATTATGTTCTGTACAATTGTCACAGTTAAATCGAAATACAGTGGCATAGGACCTTGTACCGTGGATGATTGAATGTAGAAGAGAACATCCAGTCAAAAAGGGATAGTCAGTAGGATTAGGAAGATAGTCAGTAGGTTTAGGAAGAAGAGTGAGTATATGATTTGGAATAAAAAGCTTCTTTAGCAATAGGGTTTCATTGGGAGAGTTAATGTAAATATCAGCACATGTGAAGAGTTAGTCACAATGATGAACTGGGGAAAATGTGTAGGAAAGCAGGTGTCAATAGAGACATTACGAAATCAGGCAAAGTATAAAGTGAGTCATAGGATTAGACATTTTCAACAGGGTTGAGTTTGAATACATAATCATAGGAAAAAACAAATATGTCGTCACGAATGGGAATGATATTTGAGAGCATTAGGCAACCTGGACATGGATGTTATTAGTTATCCACGTTCACTTTCCTTTTAGGCTTTTGTACAATCATAAGTGTTACATTTTTATGTTTTTTTTTGTTCAGAATATTACTGTGATAAAATGTATATGTAGATCAGGTGACATGAGTATTTCTTTCACCATTTTTTGGGGCAATATTTTGAAGACGTATACATTAGTATTAGGGGTACAAAGAGGTGTACCCTGTGTCTATTAATATAGAGATAATGCATGAATAGACCATACTATGAATAAATAACGTAACTGATTCCACTTTAAATAATGGATTAAATTGATATGTGAAAATATATTAGAAATCTTATATTGATATACAATCATTCATTCCAACCAGTTATATATCTAATGGTAATATTAGGATTATGGTTTATGAAGAATGGTGTTTGAGTTTTGCTTTATACGTGATGATGTTAAACAAAAATAATGTGTTTGGAAAGAAGTCTCATGAAAAGACCAGTCAAGAAACATTGAGGGATACATGTGTTCTGAATCAGGAAGTGATTGATCGTGAAACAAATGCCTATGAATTTTCTAATTTGTGACTGAAATATATATCCCATGATGTGCATAAACTGAAGACATATTAATGTACAAGTGTTGAATAAAAATGAGAGTCAAAATACACATCATGTCCCCTAGAAATCAACTTGCATTGATTTTAAACTGGCTAAGTAACTGTAGAAATATTAGGGTTTGTATGCACCATTCACTGAATTTAGTTTTCAGTACTAGGAAACAATATGTATTTCAGGTGGATGATTATTTCTGAAAATAATCTTGTGGAAAGTTGATTATAAATCCACAGATATGAATATGAATGAATTTAGGGAGCGCATAATAAGACACATATATTTCATATTTTGAAAAATCTATATATATATATACACACACACGCAAAAGCACAGATATTAAAAAGTAGCAATACAGGAGATCCATTATGAAGGCAGGCATGGAGAAATCAAGTCTCTGATCTCTTCAGCTGCGTGGGCATAGGGAGTCGTAAACTGTCTAAATGCTGTTTGCTCAGAATCACTATTCAATATTGACCTGTTGTGAATCTGGGGTGAACAGTCTGGGCCCCTCAGAACACACACAAAGCCCGGATTGGCTGCATTCAAGCTTAGGTTCGTCTGGTTTTTGTGACTCAGCACTAACATTCCCACTGAAATAACTGGTCGGGCTTTCTGAATTGAGAGTTAAAAGCCAACTGAGCCTTCATAGGCAGTGGCCACAGGATTGAAATGGGGCTTGGGAGAGATAGTCAGGACCCACCTGTTGCATTGGTCACCCAGCAAAGGGAACGAACGGTCACCATTTGAATGGGATACCACCATGGCAGAGAACTGACGTCACAGGCGGAGGAGATAACTTCATTGAAACCAGCGCCACAAGTGTGTAATCCCATTGCCATCTCTCTCAACAATGCAGGGAAACCTCAAGGGCCCTTCCCACCTCTGCCGTAATCGCCCCTCCCAGCTCTCCAAGGAGACCAGGGAATCAAGATTGGCTCGGGACTCGCGGCGTGGAATTCCCTGCTACCGCACCCACCAGTGCTGACAATTGAGGTTTCTTACACCACCTACCGGGGCCATGGCTCCTGAAGGGCAAGCAAATTCGCTGGAGGTTCTCAGCCCCAAGCTCTACAAACTTAGGGTCTGAGGAAGGCAAACAAGGAGAGTGTGCCCAGGCGCTCATGGAAACAGGGCTACCAGGAGCAGAGGCCTGGCTTGTAACCAGTATTGTGGTGATCATCACAGGTGAGTGTGGCCTGGCTTGAGGAAGCACAAGAGAAAGCCCTAGGCACTCAGAATTGGAGACCCACCCAGTCTGGGAGGAAGGGCTTCTGCACAGTGATTGGTTCTCACTTATTGAGAGGAGAAGCTTGGCCCAGTGTGCACAGCTCCACCTACTGGAAGAGAAGTTATTTGAACTCTAGGACTGCATGTATTATTATTATTTTTTTATTTGTATTTTTTTCTTTCATTTTCATTTTTGTTATTGTTTTTCTTTAACTTTTTTAAATGTTTTTATTTTTTAATTTTTTTATTTTATTATTATTATTATTATTTTAAATTTTAATTTTCAATTTTTTAATCATCATCATTACTTAAAACTTTCTTTCTTTATTTTCTATTTTTTTCTTTTGTCTTTTCATTTCTTTTCATTTTTCTTATTCCCCCTTCCTTGAATTCTACCTGCCTACTCTCATTCTCTTTAGTGACTTCTCCCTTCCCTTCTAATATCTTTCCTCCCAAGCATCAAATAAATTTATAAGAGTAAGCAGTAACTCAGTAGTCAAACAGAAGAAGAAGTAACATGAGCAGCATATAAAAACAAGGAAGAAAAGGAGTACGAACAATGAAGGACAGCCTAAATATTCAAGAGCACCTATAGTCATCGGAAAAATGGTCATATAAAGAACTCAAGTAATACCTTAGACAGATGGAATGGAACCCTAAAGAGGATACGAGACAGCAAAAACAAACAGTGATAAAACGCATTGAAAATGAATTACATAAACAGATAAAATGGGAAATTAAGCATCTTTATCAGGAGATAGAGATTATTAGAAAAATCAAACAATAATTCTAGAAATGAAGGAAATGATAAACCAAATTAAAAACTCAATTGAGAGTATCACTAACAGAGTAGAGCAAGTAGAAAACAGAATGTCAGATAATGAAGACAAAATATATCATCTTGAAAAAAGTCTAGCCAACAAAGAAATGCTGTAAAAAATTATGAGAAAACATTCAAGAGATATGGGATAACATAAAAAAAAAAACAAACTAATGAGTCATATGGATAGAGGAAGGTACAGAGATTAAAACCAAGGGAATGAGAAACCTGGTGAATGAAATAATTACAGAAAACTTTCCAGAAATAAAAATGGAAACGGATAAACAAATTGTAGATGCTTACAGGACACCGAGCACACAAAATCACAGTAGACCAATGCCAAGACACATTGTTATAAAGATATCCAATATACAGAACAAAGAGAAAATATTAAAAGCTACAAGAGAAAAGAGGCAGATTACAATCATTACAATCAGGGGTAAACCAAAAAGTTTAACAATGGATTTTTCATCATAGACGCTGGAAGTGAGAAGATCCTGGAACAACGTACTTCAAACACTGAAAGACAATGGATGCCAACCAAGAATTATGTATCCAGCAAAATTAAGCTTAAGATAAGACAACAAGATAAAAATATTTCATGATAAACAAAAGCTAAAAGAATTTCAGCCAGATAACCAGCATTGCAAAGCATCTTGAGCAAAACACTACACAAGGAAGAAATGAAAATCAACAACGAAAACCATCAGTGAGAAGTGCCTCAGTAATGACAGAGGGAAGGGGAAAAGCAAATCATGGAGAATCAAACTAATTAAAAAAATATATATATAAAAAACATGGGTGGAGGTACAAACCATATATCAATAGTAACTCTAAATGATAATGGCTTAAACTCTCGAATAAAGTGACATTGGCTTGTAACTTGAAATAAAAAAAAAAAAACAAATCCAACAATATGTTGCCTCCAAGAGACACATCTGAATGGAAAAGACATACACAGGCTGAAGGTGAAAGATTGGGAAAATTTATACCATGCACACGGTCCTCGTAAGCAAGCAGGGGTGGCCATCCTCCTATCGAATAAAATCGACCTCAAGACTAATTTAATCAAAGGGATAAGGAAGGACTTTATATACTGTTAAAAGAAACCATTCACCGACAAGACATAACAATTATCAATATTCACGCAGCAAATAATGGTGCTGCGACGTTCATAAAACAATTTATCCTCAAGTTCAAGAATCAAATAGACCACAATACAATAATTATGGGTGACTTCAACTCACCTCTCTCACCATTGGACAGATCCTCCAAACAAAAGTAGAATAAAGAAACTATAGAACTCAATATCACAATCAATACCCTATACTTAACTGACATATATAGAATATATCAACCATCATCAAGTGGATATACTTTTTTCTCAGCAGCACATGGATCCTTCAAAAAAATAGACCATATGTTATGCCATATGGCAACCCTCAGTAAATATAAAGGGGTGGAGATAATACCATGAATTTTTTGTGATCATAATGGAATGAACCTGGAAACCAATGATAAAGAAGGAAGAAAAAATCATACATCACATGCAAAATGAAGAATATGTTACTGAATGATCAAAGGGTTACAGAAGACACAAAGGAGGAAATCAAAAAATTCTTAGAGATAAATGAAAATACAGACACAACATATCAGATTCTATGGGACACAATGAAAAGAAGTTTTAAGAGGTAAATTCATCGCCTGGAGGTCATTCCTCAAAATAGAAAAAAAAAAAAAACAAACAAACAAATGAGCTCACACTTCATCTCAAAGCCCTAGAAGAAGAAGAGCAAAACAACAGAAAATGTAGCAGAAGGAAAGAAATAATTAAAATCATAGCGAAATTGAAACAAAAGAAACTATTGAAAAAATTAACAAAACTAAAAGGTGCTTCTTCAAAAAGATAAATAAGATCGACAGACCCTTAGCCATGCTAACGAAGAGAAGAAGAGAGAGAACTCAAATTACTAACATACGGGATGAAAAAGGCAATATCACAACAGATGCTACATAAATACAGAAGAAAATTAGAAATTATTTTGAAAAACTGTATTCCAATAAAATAGAAAATAGTGAAGACATCGATAAATTTCTTAAGTCATATGATTTGACCAGACTGAGTCAGGAGGAAACACACAATTTAAACTGACCAATATCAATGGATGAAGTAGAAGAAGCAATCAAAAGACTACCAACCAAGAAAAGCCCAGGACCGGATGGGTATACAGCAGAGTTTTACAAAACCTTTAAAGAAGAATTAATACCAATACTTTTCAAGTGATTCAGGAAATAGAAAAACTGGAAGCTCTGCCAAATTCATTCTATGAGGCCAACATCACCCAGATTCTGAAACCAGACAAAGACACCTCAAAGAAAGAAAACTACAGACCAATATTTCTGATGAACCTAGATGCAAAAATCCTCATTAAAATTCTGGCGAATTGGATACAAAGGCACATCAAAAAAATTGTGCACCATGATCAACTTGAATTCATCCCTGGGATGCAAGGAGGCTTCAATATATGGAAATCAATAAATGTTATTCACAACATCAATAGACTTAAAGATAAGAACCATATGATCATCTTGATAGACGCAGAAAAACCATTCAACAAAGTAGAGCATTCCTTTATGTTCAAAACATTTTAAAAACTAGGGATAACAGGAACTTACCTCGACATTGTAAAAGATAACTATGTTAAGCCTCAGGCTAGCATCATTCTGAATGGAGAAAAATTGAAGGCATTCACTTTAAAATCTGGAACAAGGCAGGGATATCCTCTATCACCACTTCTATTCAATATAGTTCTCGAAAAACTGGCCAGAGCAATTAGAGAGATGAAAGACATTAAAGGCATAAAAATAGGAAAAGAAGAACTTAAATTATCACTATTTGTAGATGACATGATTCTATACATAGAAGACCCAAAAGGGTCTACAGAAAAAACTACTAGAACTAATAAATGAATGCAGCAATGTGGCAGGATATAAAATCAACATGCATAAATCAAAGGCATTTCTGTATAACAGCGACAAAACTTCTGAAACAAAAATGAGTCAAAACACTGCATTCCCAATTTCCTCAAAATAATTAAATACTTGGGAATCAACCTAACAAAAGAGGTGAAAGATTTATATAATGCAAACTACAGAACCCTAAAAAGAGAAATAGAATAAGATCTTAGAAGATGGAAAAATATACCCTGTTCATGGATAGGCAGAACTAACATCATCAAAATTGCTATATTACCAAAAGTTCTCTATAGGTTTAATACAATGCCAATCAAAATCCCAAAGGATTTTTTTTTGTAGAAATAGATAAAGCAATCATGAAATTCAAATGGAAAAATAAAAGACCCAGAATAGCAAAAGCAATTCTAAGCAGGAAGTGTGAATCAGGCAGTATAGTGATACCAGATTTCAAACTATATTACAGAGCATTCATAACAAAAACAGCATGGTACTGGTACCAAAACAGGCGGGTGGACCAATGGTACAGAATGGAGGACACAGAGACTAATCCAAAAATCTACAACTGTCTTATATTTGATAAAGGAGCTAATGGCCTGCAATGGAGGAAGGATAGCATCTTCATCAAATGGAGTTGGGTAAACTGGAAATCCATATGCAACAAAATGAAACTGAATCCCCTCCTCTCACCATGCACAAAAGTTAACTCAATGTGGATCAAGGAGCTAGATTCAAATCAGAGTCTCTGCGTCTGATAGAATAAAAAGTTGGCTCCTATCTACATATTGTGTGGTCAGGCTCCAAATTCCTTAATAGGACACGCATAGAATAAGAGTTAATAATAAGAATCAACAAATGGGACTTACTTAAACTGATTTTTTTTCTTAAAGAGAGAAACAATAAGAGAGGTAAATATGGAGCCTACATCATGGGAACAAATTTTTAGTCCTCACCCTTCACATGGAGCCCTAATATCCAGAGTATACAAAGTATACAAAGAACTCAGAAAATTAGACAATAAGATAACCAATAACCCAATGGGCCAAGGACCTGAACAGAAACTTCTCAGAGGAGGACATAGAATCAATTAACAAGTACATGAAAAAATGCTCTCCATTTCTAGCAGTAAGAGAAATGCAAATAAAAACCACCCTAAAATACCATCTCAATCCAGTGAGATTGGCAGCCATAATGAAGTCAAACAACAACAAGTGCTGGCGAGGATGTGGGGAAAAGGGTACTCTTGTACATTGCTGGTGGGACTGAAAACTGGTGCGGCCAATTTGGAAAGCAGTATGGAGATTCCTGGGAAATCTGGGAATGGAAGCACCATTTGATCCAGCTATTGCCCTTCTCGGACTATTCCCTGAAGACCTTAAAAGAGCGTACTACAGGGATACTGCCACATCGATTTTCATAGCAGCACAATTCACAATTGCTACACTGTGGAACCAACCCAGATGCCCTTCAATAGATGAATGGATAAAAAAATGTGACTTTTATATACTATGGAGAATTACGCAGCCCTAAAAAATGACCAAATCTTGGAATTTGCAGGGAAATGCATGGCACTGAGCAGATTATGGTTAGTGAAGCTAGCCAATCCCTAAAAATCAAATGCCAAATGTCTTGTTTGATATAATGAGAGCACCTAAGAACAGAGCAGGGAGGAAGAGCATGAAGAAAAGATTAACATTAAGCAGAAACATGAGGTGGGAGGGAAAGGGAGAGAAGAGGGAAATTGCATGGTAATGGAGAGAGACACTTATTGTTACACAAAATTACATATAAGAGGTTGTGGGAAAATAAACAAGGAGAGAAATGATTTAGAGTAGGTATGGTAGAGAGAGAAGATGGGAAGATAGGGGAGTGGGGATAGTAGAGTATAGGAAAGGTAGCAGAATACAACAGTAACTAATAGGGCATTATGTAAAAATATGGATGTGTAACTAATGTGATTCTGCAATCTGTATTTTGAGTAAAAATGGGAGTTCATAACCCACTTGAATCTAATGTATGAAATATGATATGTCAAGAGCTTTGTAATGTTTTGAGCAACCAATAAAAGAAAAAAAAAGTAGCAATATATATGCCAATAGAAATTCATCATGAAATGTATATAATCCACAGATCGAAAAATATTCATTTTACTGAACATGGATTCATGTATAATGTTTTTCAACTAGGAAGCTCACCCATAGTTTGAATTTTCAGTTCCAACAGCGTTTAGGAGGAGTGATCTCTTCTCTCAATTTTCATCTACCAATTCAGCCACCTCACAAGTGTATACGAGTGATATCAGGTAGAATTCTATATGTGCATATAAACATACATGTGCTGAATAGGCTACAGAGAAAGGGAGATAGGGATTCACATATTTGCTAATTTTAAAAACACATGTAGAACTATTTCAACAAAAAATTGACTAGACTTATAACTCCTACATTATATAATGCAAAAGGCAATTCCAACTATACACCATGCGTCCTCTGAACTGCTTGTGTTTCTTCCCTTTTTGGCTTATTTTTCACCATCATATTAGGATTATTAGTCAGAGACTAGTAGGGTATGGGTTATAGTGTCAGGGATTCAGTATTTCAAATGGAAATTGAAAAATGAATCCAATGTGTATGTAAATATGTGCTACACAAAAATCTTCCCACTCACATCCAGAACAATGCCTTGACATTACCTACGCCCCAAGTAAAACACAATTAGAGTAGAAAAGTGTGAAAATCTATGAATACAAATATGGAATGAAATATGCTCGGGAGTTCACAACCTTGGAGGTGGTAGAGGAGTTTCCAAAAGTAAAGGACAGGGTAAACACTCCACAAACAAGGAGCTCTGCTGGCCTAAGAATTCTTGGGAAATGGCTTCTGAGGTTGGGCACTTGAAATATATGTTGTTGTCATGAGCTTTAGCTTACTTTGTAGTGAGACCATCAAAGCTGGGTCTGCATCTATGTGACCGAAAGACATGGTTTCTTATATTCCAATGAACATGAGGCAGCAGTGCTCAATTCTCTCTTTGTAGCTAAACTGTGTCCATTGGAAGCTAAGTGTCTCCCGGTGGGGACTGTGAAGACATTTGGTCATCCTCCACTTTTCGTGGTATTTCTTGCTTCTGCACTGGGAATTTGGTATTTGCTTCACAAAACATAAAAAGTTCATCTGGGATACAGTGCTGGAGGGAGTTCTGTCACGTGTGGTGGGTCAGGGTCTGCAGGAGAATGCACCAACCAGGCTTGTATCCCACATAGCTTGCCCCAATAACCATAGCAACCTGATTCTGAATATTGCCCTGAAAACTCTCCATTTAACAAGATGCCTTTACATATAAGGGTCTGATGTCTGCACTATATCAGTCACAAGCCATTTGGAAGCAAATGGCAGATTCACATGGCCCCACCATGATGTTTTATCACACACCTGCCCAACACTGCTCTAGGCCCCCTACTCAGCAGGCTCCAAATTACTGGCTTCTCTTGTTCTACAGGATTTTCATGAAACCCAGTCAAAAACAAGGCACTGTCTGGTATACACATGATCAGCAACAGGACATCAAAAGTTTCTGCAGTGCCACCTGGTCATGGGAATTTCAAAAATTTCATGGTATTTATCTAGCAATTTTTCAAGGGTGAAGTTAGAGGCACTGTGGGTTTCAATTCATTCAGGAACCATTAAGAGTTGAGAAAGTTCATTTCAATGAAAGCTCTGGAGAACTCTCACAGTCAATGCTTCTCAAACAGTTGCCAAAAGGTCTCCTAAAGCCAGGCCAATTGACATCTAGAATGTGAGGTCCATGTGTGTTTTGACTCTCAAATATGGCTGCTAAGTCTTTCAGAATAAAATCATGTGATATCCTGGCTGAGATTCTCAGGTCTCTGTGGAAACCACCCTGGGCCTAGATCTCAGTTTCCAAGAGTGAGTCTCATGCGTGGCCTCCTAAAATCCCAACACAATTCATGGCAATACTTCTCTGAGGTCAGTTTCAGAACTCAGTCTCTAAGGGGAATCACACCAGAGTTCAAGCCCAGGTGGACCCAGTAATCCCTTCCATCCGCCAAAAAATGACCACAATTAAAATCAAAACACTTCCACAGGGCCATCATCTTCTCCATGTAGACACTCATCATAACCTCTAGCTGGAGGTTTCTATGAGCCCAAGGTAGTGTCCAAATAAGCTCACTTGCCCCTCATTTGCCTAAAATCATGATGGCCTGGACACTCTTCCTGTGAACCAGGAATGATCAAATATTCCTGCTGTTAAAGTGTTCCACTTCTCCAATTTGAGGCCTACTGGCTGTAGGGTATAGATTCTTTATGTGATTTGGAGTCATGAGAAAACCCAAGCAAATATGGGCTAGCCTCTGCAGGGATTTCAAGAACTCATTTGACATAAAGGATCCCTATTATCACTTGATGGAGGTCAGGAACCTAAAACAAGAGGGAAAAATATTCACCCACAATGACTGCTCTTTTGGCCATTTTAGTTTTGGAAACACATGGGATCTTTCTTTTGATCCATCAGGTGCTGAGAATCTAAGCCACAACCTCATACAAGGACAAGAGGCTGATTCAGACACATCCCAATCCAAATCAATTAAGCAAAGAGCAACTGGTGATGTCCATACATTTCCATATGAAAACAGTTTTCTTCAGGCTACACAAAGGGGTGGCCTGAGGCAAAGACCTTCCTGACATTCAGGGTAATAGAAATAGAAGTAAGCAAATGGACCAAAGAAGGGTTTCTCTACTGAGACTTTACTGGTCACACTGAAATCTGAGTTTTCTTAGATGCTCCCATTCCCTTCAGCTATCCAGTACATGGCCATGTCACAGAACCTTGTGGTGTTACATATTTGGGAAACAAAACCATGAGTCTATTCTGGAGAGTGGCCAGAATTCACGAAGAAAACAGGAACTTTAGAAGATAGTAGATGTTGCCCATCCATAAGGCAAGCTGCAGTCCATTCATTAATTGGGCAGTATGAATGCGGGGAAGCTTTCAACTAGAGACAACACATGCATTGATGCATTCTCTTTTCTAATGTCTACAACCACGGATACAGTGGGATACACAGACTTAGAAACACTCACCATGTCAAACGACTTACTAGAAACAGTCCACTCCAAACCAAACAAACCACCTTTCCTACCTATTCTCAGAACATGAGAAAAAACCACAAACTCACACCTACAACGGCAAAGGCACTTCCTTCCCCCAAATAGGTCTGTGACTATCCGGAGTGTCTTCTGACTGGTGGGCCATATTATGTTCCCCCAAAATGGCCTGTCCTGTTTCAGATCTGGTCTCCTTGGCCAACTCTGTGAAGTTGTCAGGAGCCAACGGTGAGCCACTACCTGCTTACTCAGGAAAGGCCCCTCTTCAGAGCTCTGCTGGCATTTGGCCATCCTCACATCAGTGGGTACCAAGAAAGACTGACTATGTCTTTCGGAAAAGCAAACAAGTTAGCCCACTGGAACTGGGAGTGGGACTGGCTCTGCGTGCCTTCCTTCCTGGATCACAGGTTCAGAGAATTCCATCACCAAGGAAGTGAAGTGAGGTCACTTCTTTCAGGAACAGAATATGCTCACTGCCTTGATAACCACTTTGTGCTAACAGTTGCTTCCAGGGTTCCCATGAGATGGAGGCTGCCCCAACATCCTGTGACACATTCAGAAGTTAGAATGGTATATCCACCATAGGCACCAGGGAACAGCTCTCTACAGAGGCCTGGTTCAGTCCATCTTCTCTTTATTAAGAAGAGAGAGGCTGATTCAGATCATCAATTAATCCTGACCAGGTTGTTTGCCATGGAAGATGACTATTGCTCTCTCAGGTCCTACATAGCTGCCTATATCTTCTGCAAGGATCATTTCTCCATGGATCTTTGATGTTCTCAGCAGGTGGAAGATCATCTACATTGCTATATTGTAAGACCCACACTGTCCCTGCTCTTAAGTAAGTTATACTGAGGGAACAGTGTATGGTTAGGGTTAATAACTTGTTCAATTTGGGTTACAAATAATTCTGCGGGATGAATAATGGTATTGGCAAAATGCGATGTTTACAAGAGTATATATGTGAAACATAAGTATGAAAGCAGAAATCCAGGTAAGATTTGAAGCCCAGAAGGGCATTGGGGACTTGAGTGGGATACTTAGCTTTGAGTAATGTGCAGCACAGATGTCTCAGATAAATCAATATACACTGGCATCGGACCTTGTACCTTGGATATTGAATGTTGAAGAGAACATCCAGTCAAAAACCGATAGTCGGCAGGATTAGGAAGGTAGTTGGTAGGTTTAGAAAAAAGAGTGAGTATAAGATTTGGACCAAAATTTCTTTAGCAATAGAATTTAGGGTAGAGAGTGTATGTAAATGTAAGCACATGTGAAGAGTCAGTCACAATGATGAACTGGGGAAAAATATAGGAAATCAGATATCAATAGAGACATTAGAAAATCAAGCAAAGTATAAATTGTGTGATAGGGTTAGACATTTTCAACAGGTTTGAAGTTGAATATATAATCTTAGGAAGAAACAAATATGCAGTCAAAAATAGAATTGATATTTGAGAGCATTAGGCAACCTGGACATGGATGTTTTTAGTAATCCATGCTCACTTTCCATTTACGCTTTGGTACAATTGTAAGTGTGACCTATGCTTTTTGTGTCCAGAATATTTCTGTAATAAAATGTGTATGTAGATCAGGTGACAATAGTATTTCTTCCACCAATTCTGGGAGCAATATTTTGAAGACTTACCAATTAGTATGGGGGTACAAATAGGTGTACCCTGTTTCTATGAATATAGACATAATGCATGAATAGACCATACTGTGAATAAATAATATAACTGGATCCACTTTAAATAATGAATTGAATAAATATCTGAAAATTTATAAGAAATTTTATATTGATATTCAATCATTCATTCCAACCAGTTATATATCTAACGATCATCTTAGGGTTACGGTTTATCATGAAGGGTGTGTGAGTTTTGGTTCAAAATTGATTATGGAAATAGAAAATAATATATTTGGAAAAAAGTCTCATGAATAGACCAGTCAAGAGACATAGAGGAATACATGTGTTCTGGAGCAGGAAGTGATTGAAAGTGAAACAAATGCCTATAAATTTGCTAACTAGTGAATAAAATATATTTACTATGATGTGCATAAACTGAAGAAATAGTAATGTACCAGTGTGGAATAAAAATTAATGTCAAAATACACATCATGTCCCATAGGAACCTACATGCATTGATGTTAAACTGGGTCAGTTAATGTACACATATTAGGATTTGTATGCAGCTTTTACTGAAGTTAGTTTTCAGTACTAGGAAACAAATATGTATTTCGGGTGGATGAATATTTCTAAGAATAATCTTGTGAAAAGTTGATTATTAATCCACATACATGAACATGAATGAATTTAGGGAGTGTATATAAGACACATATATTTCATATTTTTAAAAATATGGAGAGTATATATATATGTATATATATATACATATATATATACACACACACACACACACACACAAACACAGACATTAAAAAGTAGCAATATATATGCGAATCAAAATTCATTATGAAATATATATCATAAAGATGCAAAAACATTCATTTTAGTGAACATGGGTTTATGTATAATGTTGTTCCACTGGGAAGCTCACCCATAGGTTGAATTTTCAGTTCCAACAGCGTTAGGAGGAGTGATCACTTCTCACAGTTTGTATCTGCTAAGTCATATATCTTACAAGCATGTACGTGTGATACCTTGTAGGATTCTATTTGTGCATATAAAAATACATGTGCTGAATAGGCTCCAGAGAATGGGAGACCGTAATTCACATATTTGTTAACTTTAAAAACACATTGAGAACTATTTCAATTAAATATTGAATAGATTAATAACACCTACCCTTTATCATGCAAAAGGCAAGTCCAACTCTGAACTGCAAGTATTTATGTACTGTTTGGGTTACTTTCTTCCATCATATTAGGATTAGTAGTCAGAGTCTAGTAGAATATGGCTTAGTGTCAGGGATTCAGAATTTCAAATGGAAAAAAGGAAAATTAATCTTCCAACTCTCATCCAGAACAATGCCTTGTCATTACCTTCGCCCCAAGGAAGACACAATTAGAGTAGAAGAGTTACAAAATCTGTGATTACATTTCTGGAATCGAAAATGCTCAGGAATGCACAAACTTGGAGGTGGTATAGGAGTTTCCAAAAGTAAGGACAGGGTACACACTCCACAAACATGAAGCTCTGCTTGCCTAAAACTTTTTGAGAAACTGCCAGTGAAGTTGGGCACTGAAATATAGGTTGTTGTCAGGAGTTAAGCTTCCTTTGTAGTGAGACCCTCAAAGCTGGGTCTTCATCTATGTGACCTGGAAGACATCGTTTCCTATTTTCCAATGAACACGAGGCAGCAGTGCTCAATTCTTTCTTTGTAGGTAAACTGTGTCTCCCTGTGTGGACTGTGAAACAATTTGGTCATCCTCCACTTTTCGTGGTGTTTCTTGCTGCTGCACTTGGAGTTTGGTTCATGGTTCAAAAAATACAAGGAGTTCAACTGGGAAACAGTGCTTGAGGTATTTCTGTCACATGTGGTGGGTCAGGGTCTGCAAGAAAATTCACCAACCAGGCTTCTATCTCTCAAAGATTGCCCCCTTGTCCATAGCAACCTGATTCTGAACATTGCCCTGAAACTACGCCATATAACAAGATGCCTTTACATATAAGGGTCTGATGTCTGCACTCTGTCAGTTACAAGCCATTTGGAAGCCAATGGCAGATCCAAATGGCCCCACCATGATGTTTTATGACACACCTGTCCACCACTGCTCTAGGCCCACTACTCAGCAGGCTCCAAAATACTGGCATCTCTGTTCTAAACAATTTTCATGAAACCCTGTCAATCAAGGCACTGTCTGGTACACTCATGGTAAGCAACAGGACATCGAAAGTTTCTGCAGTTCCACCTGGTCATGGAAATTCAAAAATTTCGTGGTATTTATCTAGCCATTTTTCAAGGATGACGTTGGATGCACAATTATTCAGGAACCATTAAATGTTGAGAAAGTTCATTTCAAAGAAAATTCTAGAGAACTCTCACAGGCAAGGCTTTCCAAAGAGTGGACAAAAGGTCACTTGAAGCCAGGACCATTGAGATCTACAATGTGAGGTCCTATGTCTTTTGACTCTCAACTATGGCTGCCAAGTCTTTCAGAATAAAATCATGTGATATCCAGGCTGAGATTCCCAGTTCTTTGTGGAAAGCCACCCTGGTCCTAGATCTCAGGTTCCAAGGGCGAATCTCATGCGTGGCCTCCTAAAATCCCAACACAATTCATGGCAATTCTTCTCTGAGATCAGTTTCAGATCTCAGTCTCTAAGTGGAAACACACCAGAGTTCAAGCCCAGTTGACCCAGTCATCTCTTCCAACCGCCATACCAATGACCAGAATTAAAACCAAAACACTCCCACATGGCCCTCATTTTCTTCCATATAGACACTCATCATAACCTTGGCTGGAAGTTTTTATGAGGCACACAGCCCAAGACAAAGTCAAAATAAGCTCCCTTGCCCTTCATTTGTCTAAAGTCAGTGTTTCCTGGACAACGTTCCTGTGAACCAGGACTGATCAAAGAGGTCTGCCATTAATACTGTTCTGCTTTTCCAATTTGAGGCATACAGACTGTCGGGTATAGTTTCTTTATGTGATTTGCAGTCATGAGAAAACCCAAGCACCTATGGGCTAGCCTCTGCAGGGCTTGAAGAACTCAGTTGACCCAAAGATCCCTGTTATCACTTGATGGAGATCAGGAACCTTACAGAGGAAGGCAAGAGACTTCATCACAATGACTTCTCTTTTGGCCATTTTGGATTTGGATGCACACATGGGATCTTTCTTTAGATCCATCAGGTGCTGAGAATCTAAGCGATAATCTCACACTGCACTAAGAGGCTGATTCAGACATATCCCTTTGCAAAGCAATTAAGCCAGGAGCCACAGGTGATGCCCATTTATTTCCATTTGAAAACTGTTTTTTTCAGGCTTAGGAAATGTGTGACCTTAGGCAAAGTCCTTCCTTTCATTCAGGGCAACAGAACAATAGGTAAGCAAAATACCAAAGCAGATTTTCTCCACTGAGACTTTCCTGGTCACACTGATATCTGAGTTTTCTGAGATATTCACCATTCTCTTCAGCTATCCAGTACATGGCCATGTCCCAGATTGTGGAGGAGATACATATCTTGAACACAAAACCATGAGCCTATGGGAGAGTGACCAGATTCAGGAAGATATCAGGAATGTAGGAAGGTAATAGGTGTTGCCCATCCATAAGGTAACCTGCAGTCCATTCATAAATTGGACAGGATGAATTCTGCGAAGAATTCTACTAGACAGGACACATCTATTGATGCATTCTCTTTTCTATTGTCTACAACCACAAATACAGTGGGATACCCAGACATAGAAACACTCACCTTCTCAAAGGACTTACTAGAAACAGTCCACTCCAAATCAAACAAACCGACTTTCCTACATATTCTCAAAACTTGAGACAAAATCACAAACACACACACACACAAACACACACACACACCCACAAAGGCACCTTCTTTCCCCAAATAGGTCTGTGACTATCCGGAGCGTCCTCTGACTGGTGGGCCATACTATGTTTCCCCAAAATGGGCTGTCCTATGTCAGATCTGGTCTTCTTGGCCAAAACTGTGAAGTTATCAGGAGCCAGCGGTGAGCCACTGCCTGTTTTCTCAGGTAAAGCCCCTCTTCAGAGCTTTCCTGGCATTTGTCCATCTTCAATTTAGTAGTTGCCAAGAAAGACTTACTCTATCCTTCTTAAATCCAAAAATTTGAGACCACTGGGACTTAGACTGGGACTGCCTCAGGGTGCCTGGCTTCCTGGATTCCAAGTTCAGAGTGTTCCATCAACAAGAAAGTGACATGGGTCACTTCGTCTAGAACTGAATGAGGTCACTGCCTTGGCAACCACTTTGTCCTAACAGTTGCTTCCAAGGGTCCATGAGATGGATCCTGCCCCTACTTCCTATGATGCTTTCACAAGTTAGAATGGAATATCAACCATAGGCACCCGGGAACAGCTCTCCACACAAGCCTGGTTTGGTCCATCTTCTCTACATTAAGAAGAGAGAGACTGCTTCAGACACACCCCTTCATCCTGACCTGTTTTTTTTTTTTTTTTTTGTCATGAAAGATGACTTTCGCACTCTCAGGTCCATCATAGCTGCCTACATCTTCTTTAGGGATCATTTCTGCATGGACCTTTGAAGTTCTCCGGAAGTTGAAGATCTCCTACATTCCTGTATTGTAAGACCAACTCTGTCCCTGCTCTTCTGTAAAGTTAGATTGAGGGAACAGTGTATGGTTACAGTTAATAACATGTTTGATTTGGGTTAGGATCATTCTGCTGGATGAATAATGGTATTGGGAACCTGCAATATTTATAAGATTATATAGGTGAAATATATGAATGAAAACAGAAATCTCGGTAACATTTGAAGCCCAGAAGGGCATTGGGTCCTTGATTGGGATACTTAGCTTTTAATTATGTTCTGCACAGATGTCTCAGATAAATCTATACACAATGGCATAAGATCTGATACCTTGGATGATTGAATGTTGAGGAGAACAACCATTCAAAGAGGGAGAGTCGGTAGGATTAGGAAGATAGTTGGTAGGATTATAAAAAAGTGTGAGTATAGCATTTGGACAAATAGTTCTTTAGCAATAGGTTTTCAGGTAGACAGAAAATGTAAATGTCAGCATACGTGAAGAGTCAGTCACAGTGATGAACTGGGGAAAATATGTAGGAAAGCAGATATCAATAGAGACATTAGGAAATCAGGCAAAGTATAAAGTGAGTGATAGCAAAAGACATTTTCAACAGGCTTGAGATTGAATATATAATCTTAGGAAGTAACAAATATGTAGTCACCAATAGGATTGACATTTGAGAGCATTAGGCAACCTGGACATGGGTTATTTTCATAATCCATACTCACATTCCATTTAGGCTTTGGTACAATCGTAAGTGTGACTCTGCATTTTGTGGCCAGAATATTACTGTGATAAAACGTATATGTAGATCAGGTGACATGAGTATTTCTTGCACCATTTCTTGGAGCAATATTTTGAAGGGGTATTAATTAGTATTGGGGGTACATATAGGTGTACCATGTATGTATGAATATAGAGATAATGCATGAATAGACCATACTGCGAATAAATAATATAACTTGTTCCAACTTTAAATAATGAATTGAATTGATATCTGAAAATACACAGGAATCATATATTGATATACATACATTCATTCCAACCAGTAATACATCTAATGGTAATATTACGGTTGTGGTTTATCACCAAGAGTGTGTGAATTTTGCTTCAAATTTGATTATGGATATCGAAAATAATGTGTTTGGAAAGAAATCTCATGAAATGACCACTCAAAAACAAGGAGGAATACATATGTTCTGAAGCAGGAAGTGATTGAATATGTTACAAATTTCTTTAAATTTGTGAACTTGTGGATGAAATGTATATTCTATAATGTATAAAAACTGCAGAAATAGTAATGTACCAGTGTTTAATAAAAATGAACGTCAAAATACACATCATGTTCCATAGGAATCTACTTGCATTGATGTTAAAGTGGGTCAGCTACTGTAAAAATATAAGGATTGGTTTACACCATTCACTGAAGTAACTTTTTAGTACTAGAAAACAAATATGTATTTCAGGTGGATGAATATTTTTAAAATAATCTTATGAAAAGTTTAATATAAAACCACATACATGAACAAGAATGAATTTAGGGAGTGTATAATAGGACACATATATTTTATATTTTGAAAAATCTAGAGAGTATATATATATATATATATATATATATATATATATATATACACAAAAAAAAAAAAACACACACAGAGACATTAAATAGTAGCAATATAAATGCCAATTAAAATTCATTGTGAAATATATATCATCCACAGATCCAAAATATTAATTTTACTGAACATGGATTTATGTATAATGTTTTTCAACTAAGAAGCTCACTCATAGTCTGAATTTTCAGTTCCAAAAGCATTAATGAGGAGTGATCTCTTCTCACACTTTGTATCTGCCAAGTTAGCCACCTCTCAAGAATATACGTGTGATACCAGGTAGGATTCTATATGTGCATATAAAAATACATGTGCTGAATAGGCTACAGAAAAATGGAGACAGGAATTCACATATGTGTTAACTTTAAAAACACATGCAGAACTATTTCAACAAAAAATTGACAAGATTTATAACTACTACCCTATATCATGCAAAAAGCAAACCAACTATCCACCATGCCTCCTCTGAAGTGCTAGTATTTCTATTCTGTTTGGGTTACTTTTCTCCATCATATTAGAATTAGTAGTCAGAGTCTAGCAGGGTATGGGTTAGTGTCAAAGATTCAGCATTTCGAATGGAAAATTGAACAATGAATCCAATGTGTATGTAAATATGTGCTACACAAAATTATTCCCACTCTCATCCAGAACAATGCCTTGACAATTCCTTCACCCCAAGTAAGACACAATTAGAGGAGAAGATTTAGAAAATCTGTGAATAAATATGTTAAATGGAATATGCTCAGGAGCTCACAACCTTTGAAGTGGTAGAGTAGTTTCCAAAAGTATGGGACAGGGTAAAAACTCCACATACATGGAGGTCTGCTGGCCTAGAGATTTCTAGAGAAACTGCCTGTGAGTTTGGGCACTTGAAAAATATGTTGTTGTCAGGAGCTTTAGCTTCCTTTCTAGGGAGACCATAAAAGCTTGGTCTGGATCTATGAGACCTGGAGGACATGGTTTCTTATTTCCCAATGTACATGAGGCAGCAGTGCTGAATTCTCTTTTTAGGTAAACTGTGGCCACTGGGGGATAAATGTGTGGCAGTGTGCACTGTGAATCCATATGGTCATCTTCCATTTTCGTGGTGTTTCTTCCTGCTGCACTGGGTGTTTGGTATTTGCTTCACGAAATTCAAAGAGTTCAACTGGGTCACAGTGCAAGAGGAAGTTCTGTCATGTATGGTGGGTCAGGTTTTGCAGGAGGATCCAAGAACTAGGATCCTATCCTACATATCTTGCCCCCTTGACCATAGCACCCTGATTCTGAACAATGTCCTGAAACCTCTCCAAATAACAACTTGCCTTTACATGGAAGGTTCTGCTGGCTGCACCATGTCAGTCACAAGGCATTTGAAGCCAATGGAAGATACACATGGCCCCACCACAGATGTTTTATAACATACCTGCCCACCACTGCTCTAACCTACTACTCAACAAAGTCCAACTTACTGGCATCTCTGTTCCACACCATTTACATGAAACCCAGTCAATCAAGGCACTGTCTGGTATATTCATGATCAGCAACAGGACATCAAAAGGTTTTCCAGTGTCACCTGGTGATGGGAAATTCAAAAATTTCATGGTATTTATCTAGCCATTTTTCAAGGATGAAGTTGGAGGCACTGTGAGTTTCAATTCTTTCAGGAACCATTAAATGGTTAGTAAGCTCCTTTCAATGAAATCTCTGGAGAACACTCACAGGTAAGGCTTCCCAAAGAGTGGCCAAAAGATCATATGATGTTATGCCCATTTAGGTCTACAATGTGAGGTCCATATGAGTTTTGACTCTCAACTATGGGTGCCAAGTCTTTCAGAATAAAATTTGTGGTATCCTGGCTGAGAGGCTCAGTGCTCTGTGGAAAGCCACCCTGGGCCTAGAACTCAGTTTCCAAGGGCAACGCTCATGCCTGGCTTCCTAAAATCTCAACACTATTTATGGCAATACTTCTCTGAGGTCAGTTCCAGAACTCAGACTCTAAGGGAGTCACACCAGAGTTCAAGAACATGTGGACCAAGTCATCTCTTCCAACCGCCACCCAAATGACCACAATTTAAACCAAAACACTCCAACGTGGCGCTCATCTTCTTCCATATAGACACTCACAATAACCTATGGCTGGAGTTTTCCATGAGGGGCACACCCCAAGACCGTGTCCAAAATAAGCTCTCTTGCACCTAATTTGCCTAAATTCAGGGTGGCCTGGACACCCTTCTTGTGAACCAGGAGAGATTAAGTAGGCCTCCCGTTAATACTGCTCCACTTCTTCAATTTGAGGCCAAATGACTGTGGGGTTTGGATTCTTTATGTGAATTGGAGTCTTGAGAAAACCCAAGCAAATATGGGATACCCTCTGCAGGGCTTTGAAGAACTCATTTGACCCAAAGGATCCCTAATCTGACTTGATGGAGGTCAGGAAAGTTACAGAGGAAGGCGAGAGACTTCATCCACAAGGACTGCTCTTTTGGCCATTTTGTTTTTGGATGTAAACATGGGATCTTTCTTTAGATCCATCAGGAGCTGAGAATCTAAGTCACAGCCTCACACAGGGTAAATAGGCTGATTCAGACACATCCTTTCCAAAGCAATTAAGCAAAGAGCCACAGGTAATGCCCATTCATTTCCATTTGAAAACTGTTTTCTTCAGGCTTCAAAAAGTGGTGGACTGAGGAAAAGACCTTCGTGACATTCAGGGCAACAGAAGAATAGGTAAACAAAAGGCCCCAAGCAGGGTTTCTCCACTGAGACTTTCCTGGTAACACTGATATCTGAGTTTTCTGAGATGTTCACCATTCCCTTCAGTACATGGTCATGTCACAGAGCTTCGAGGTTGTACATATCTTAAACAGAAAACCATGAACCTATTCTGGAGAGTGGCCAGAATTCAGGAATAAAACAGGAACTAAGGAAGATAGCAGGTGTTGCACATCAATAAGGCAATCTGCAGTCCATTCATAAATAGGGCAGGATGAATGCTGTGAAGCTTTCTACTAGACAGGACATATTCATTGATGCATTCTCTTTTCTAATGTCTACAACCACGGACACAGTGGGATACACAGACATAGAAATTCTCGCCTTGTCAAACGACTTACAAGAAACAGTTCACTCCAAACAAAACAAACTGCCTTTCATACCTATTCTCAGAACATGAGACAAAACCACAAACCCACACCCACACAACAAAGGCACCTCCTTTCCCCAAGTAGGTCTGTGACTATCCGGAGTGTCCTCTGACTGGTGGGCCTTACTATGTTCCCTGGAAATAGCCTGTTCTGTCTCAAATCTGGTCTTTTTGGCCAACTCTGTGAAGTTGTCAGGAGCCAGCGGTGAGCCACTGCCTGCTTTCTCAGGAAAGGCCCCTCTTCATAGCTTTCCTTGCATTTGGCCATCCTTACATCAGTAGGTCCCAAGAAAGACTGAGTCTGTCCTTGGTAAATCAAAATAAGTTTGACCACTGGGACTGGGACTGGGACTGGCTCTGGGTGCCTGGCTTCCTGGATTCCAAGTTCAGAGAGTTCCATCACCAAGGAAGTTAGGTGTGGTCACTTCCTTTTGGAACTGAATGAGGTCACTGCCTTGGCAACAACTTTGTCTTAACAGTTGCTTCCAAGGTTACCATGAGAAGGAGGCTGCTCCTACTTCCTGTGACACTTTCACAGGTCAGAGTGGTATGTCAACCATAGGCATGCAGGAGCAGCTCTCAACACATGCCTGCTTTGGTCCACCTTCTCTACATTAAGAAGAGAGTGGCTGATTCAGACACATCCCTTCATCCTGAGCAGGTTGTTTGCCATGGAAGACTTTTGCTCTCTCAGGTCCTTCATACTTGCCTACATCTTCTCCAGGGATCATTTCTGCGTGGACCTTTGAGGTTTTCAGCAAGTGGAAGATCCTCTATAATTCTGTATTTTAATACCAATTCTGTCCCTGCTCTTCTGTAAAATTAGATTGAGAGAACAGTGTATGGTTAGGATTAATAGCATGTTCGATTTGGTTTAGAAAGGAAACTACACGGTTGAGCAAACAGGGTCCTACAGTTAGCAATAATATGAGGATTTTTAATGGACCGGCCATGGCAGATAAAAGCGTAGTTAATCAGGTCACTATGTGAACCAAGACTCAAACCTCCCTTTTGGGGCCTCTGTCTCTCTTTGACGCTCTTCAAGTCGTTTTCTTAATTTACTCATAGATTCTTTTACAACTCCAGTATTGTCGGCATAAAAACAACATTCTTCCCTCAATGCAAGCAAAAAGGCACCTTTCTCTCATAAAGAGGAGGTCCAACACTCGCCTGCTTTGTAAAACAACTTCAGAAAGAGAGAGGTTAAAATTCCTGTAAAGCTGTGATGTCGGTTTTTAATGTCTTTAAACTTTGGCATATTTCTGCTTCTAATTGTGTCTTTTTTGTGTCTCATGGACTAGCCCACCCCTTCAGCAACTATTATTTCTAATAGGCTGGCTAAAGTGAGGGATACAGGTTCCCAGTGGAACCGGGTTGTATGCCCCCCTATTTGATCTTTAAATGAACCTAAGTCATGATAGAGAACTCTGGAAAACATCTGCATCATTACATAATTAATCACATATATTGACCATTTTATGAAAACATAAATAATGTTAAAGTGTATAGAATTATACTGTTGTAGGGACGGACAAGGAAAGGGACCTAAGATAGCACCAAACACAGGAAAACAGTCTTATTTGGTTGCATCCGGATTTAGAGGGCATTGCTTCTGTTGTAATCAATTAATCCCCTGAACCCCAAGTTTCGGTAGTTTTAGAATTTGTACCCAACATGTAAGGGAAGTGGCTCAGAAGTTCACAGTCTGTAGAAATTCACAGAAATCAGTTTTTGTTTCTGTTTTTGTTCCTCTGTTCTGGGCAAGTTAACTTTTCAAAGACACCTTGGAAAGGGAGAGCTTTTTTGTCTCTTTTTTTTCTCCCTGCCAGCTGTCACCATGAAGCCCAATTGGTAACTTTTTTATCTTAGAAATCTAGCCAGCTCTGTGAAGCCCCAGCTCAAGGCCAGAGGCCTTGTTCACATATTTTGTGAAAATCTAGTAAGGCGGTGTCAAGCTTAGGTTTGGTAATTTTTCCAGCCAGTGGCCAAGTAGAACAGGGCAACACGAAAAGTGGAAGTTTATCTACATTGAACTCTTTCAGAGGGACTCTTTTGCTGAAAGACCTAATGTAAGCCTCAGTGAAGACTTCTGGAGAAGGTTATTTAAGACATATCTATGGACCTGGTACAGAGGGGGAAGACGGGGAAGGCGAGGCTGAGAGCAGCTCTGTGGATCTGAGAATGAGGAAGATGAGATGTAAAAGAATAATGGAAAAGGGGTTTGGGATTTTCCTAGAACAAAACTTGAGCAGTAGAACAGGTAGAGCAGAGGTGAAGATGGGAGTGAGTATTCCAAAAAGCCTGTGAGGGACTTTAAATTCTTAGTAACCTGTTTTCAGTGATGAAAAAGCAAGTTTAAAGGCTATTTTTATTACATCTTGGATAGGGGTCTGAGGGCTCTTCTCAGCTGGTTTGAGCTTTGGTTTAGCTTCTTAGAGGACTTGGTCGGACCTAGTGCAGGCACAGACAGAAAAAGAGAGGAGTGAGTGAGTGGAGGGGTACCTCGGTACCTGCTACCTCAGCAAGGGGGCAATGGTCTGAGAACTGGCGGAGGTTTGGGTTTTTGATGTAGTAATTGGAGGGAAGAAATCAGGTTGCTGAGGTGGGAGTGACAGCAGAGAGTCTAGAGCAGAAGGCTGAGGGTGAGGAACTATTGGAGAAGCATAGTACAGGATGTGAGTGAAGGAGGGAAAAGGATTCCACATAGGGGAATTTTCCCCTTTTGAGTACTTGCCGAAGTTAAAAATGTCACACAGAATTTTGAGGATCTAGAGAACCCTCTGGGGGCCATAGTTTTTGGTTGTCTAATTGGTTATATGGCCAATGCTGTGTACTGAATTTGATGAGGAGTTTGGGTTCCACCAGGCAGCCCCGGTATGCTCACATCCCCATGAATTACACAAGAAGTTGGCTTTCCCCCCACACAGCCATAGCTGTTTGTGGCTTTGATAGTCCGCCGGGCATATATAGTAATCTAGGCTAACCAACCTGAATCTGGCTCGCGTTTCCGTGCATCCATAATGTTTGTTTCAATTATCTATGGTATGTAAGGGATTTAATGGAACTTTAGTGGGATCCTCTTCATTGGGGTTATCTCAATAGGAAAGACCTATACCAAGCTGAAAAATGTCTGGGTGGAGAGATAGCCACCAGGTCCCTAAGGGGGCTGTATGCGAGATAGACCATACTTCTTGTCTAGTAGGATTTCAGATCAGCCTTCACTGCTGAACAGGCTGATGAGGGTTAGGAGTACTGGTGGCCAAGGGCAGAGTCTATAGTCTTGTCCACATAGCGAATACGCAATTTGAAATGGTTACCAGTTTTTTCCAGTTTCCAACCAGAGTCTGGACACAGCGAAGGCTTGAGATGAGAGGCATGGATCCAAAAAGTGATTCTGTCTACTTTTATGGCTGTAGGTGTTATAAGTAGCACCTGGTATGTTCCTTTCCAGCGGGGTTCTAGGGATAACACCTGATGTTGTCTTATGTTGACGAAGTCTCTTACTTGATATTGATGTGGAATCCCCTCGTCCCCAGGTTGGTAGGCAGTGGCCAGCTGTTTCCACAGTTATCACTGAGTTCTTTCAATGGCTTTAAGTCTGTCAAGCAAGGGGTGTGGAAGGGATTGTTAGGCCTTAGAGTTGGGGATTAGGTCCCTTACTGGATGATGGGCATCATAGAGAATTTCATAGGGGGTGAGGTTACACAAAGAAACTGAGGGAGTATTTCTCGCATGAAACAGTGCATAAGGCAGGAGCATAGTCCAATCTTTTATGCCGGTCTCTAAGCTTAATTTTGTTAAGGTCTGTTTAATGGTTCTATTTATTTTTTCTACCTCTCCTGAGCTCTGGGGTATATAAGCATAATGTAACTTACAATTAATCCACACCTGACTTACCTGGGCCATGAACACAAGTCCATTATTAGACCCTATTATCTTAGACAGACTGTATCTTGGAAAAATATCTTCCAGGATCTTCTTGAGAACCATTTGCGCCGTTTTTTTTTTTTTTCTGTGTGTGTGTGTGTGTGTGTGTGTGTGTAAGGCTTCAATCCATCCTGAGAATGTATCCACAAAGACTAGGAGATATTTAAGTCCATACCTTGCTGGTTTAATTTCAGTAATGTCCACTTCCCAGAATTGTCCTGATCTGGTTCCTCGTAGGTGCTTTCGTCTAAGAAACTTGGAAGGGTAAGAATTAAACAATTGACTGACCCGACAGGCTTTTGTTACCAGTTCAATTATTTCCTTTCGCTGTGAGTCAGTTAGTGGAAAACTCTGTTCTTAATCCTACAGGAATGCCTGCAGTTTCTTTGAACTAAGGTGAGTGAGTTGATGTACATTTTTAACGTAGTGTAGGGCTTTCTGTAATTGCAGGCTGAGCTCAGTAAAGTTGAGGCGTTCAATGTCAGTGTCCTTAGATGTTATCTAAAAATTCCTGGTACTTAGGGGTCCATTGGAATTGGGCATCTCCCTTTAACAGCGGGTATAAAGGAGCAGCTAAGGACTCAAACCCATTTATCCATAACCTGCAAAACCGAGCAATCCCAAGAAACTCTTAGTTGTCTGCTGTAAGATGGGGTTGGTATCTGCTCAATGGTTTGTTTTCTGGGCTCAGTGAGCCATCATTTACCGCCCCTAAGGAAATAGTCGAGGAAGATTACTTCTTGCTGGCAAATTGGGCAATTTTGGCCGAAGCTCTATACCCGAGTTGAGCAAGCTCGGATAATAGTGCTTGGGTCCCAGTTCACAGTTTTCCTTGGTGTTGGATGCCAGTAGCAGGTGATCCACATATTGAAGCTGGGTGAATTCAGGGTGTGTAGTTCAGAAATTGTTGAGATCTCTGTGAAGGGCTTCATCAAAGAGAGTGGGGGAGTTTTTGAACCCCTCTGCGAGTCTAGTCCAAGTTAGTTGACTAGACTTTCCGGTTTCTGGGTCTACCCACCCAAAAGCAAACAGCAACTGACTATCTTTATGCAGAGGCAAGCAAAAGAAAGCTTGTTTTAAGTCCAGAACAGTATACCATTTCTGCTCAGGGTTCAGAGTGCAAAGCAGATTGAACAGATTAGGTACCGTGGGGTAAATGTCCTGCACTCTGTTGTTGATCTCTCTTAGGTCTTTAACAGGGTGATAGTCCCTGGTTCCTGGCTTTTTCTTCTAATAGCAGGGGAGTGTTCCAGGCCAATTGACAGGGCCTTAGGACCCCTAAGGGCAGATATTTCTGAATATAGGGCCTTATCCCATCTTTAGCTTTTTATGCTTAGAAGATATTATTTGACATTGATTGGGGAGGCTGAGGTTTTTAACTCCACTGTTATTGGAGGTTGTTTCACGGCCAGGCCTAACACAGCAGTTTTTGCCCAGGCATCTCGGTAATCTGTTATCCATTTCTGGGGTAGCTTGCCTGTTTGATCAGTCTTGGGGGGTGTGAAGAGTGGACGTTCATCTTCTACTAATATAGTTAAAGCCGTGACTATAGGAGTTTTTACTGAAGGATTTAGAAATTTCATTTGGGGGCCTTCAGGGTTAAAAGTTATTTTGGCCCAGAGTTTGGTGAGCAGATCTCTGCCCATCAATGGGTGCGGGCATTCTGGGATTACTAGGAAGGAGTGATGGATTTTTCCTTTCCACAGGTCCATGGTCCTCTTAGTAGTCTAAGCCCGATATTTACTGCCATTAGCCCTTTGAACTACAGACCTTTTATTTGATAGACGGCCCAATGGGGCCTTAAGGGCTGAGTATACTGCTCCTGTATTCACTTCAAAGTTTACTGGGGTCCCCAACACTTCAAATCTTACCCTGAGCTAGGGGAAAGAATCTGAGCCCCAACTTTCTTAGTCATCCCCCAGAGTCAGAATGGCTGGCTGGCATGTCTGTCTCTTTATAGGGCACTCTTTGGCCCAGTGTCCTTTTTTTTTTACAGTAGGCACATTGATCTGAGGCCAGGGGTGGCCTGTGGCACGGGCCCAGGTATCGCTTCCTGTCACCTTATGTCTTAATTTCTGGCCTCTTTCTTGTTGTGACCAGGATCTTAGTCAATGCCTTAGACTTTCTTTTGCTTCTCTCATCCTCCCTCTGCTCCCTTTCTTTTTCCTGGTTTCTCTCTTATAGTATACTTTTTCGGCTTCTCTGACTAAATCTCTCTTTTAACTTTTTTTTTTTTTTTTTTAATATCCATGGCAGCTTCAACAATTAAGGCCATCGTGACAGATGCCTTTTGATCTGCTGCCTGAGGATCGAAAGGAGTATATCTCTTATATGCCTCCATAATTCTCTCTAGAAACATAGAGGAAGATTCATCAGGCCTTTTAATAATTTCTCTTACCATGGCCAAATTAGTTGGTCACCTAGCGGCCCCTTGGATACCCGCAATTAGAGCCTGGCAATAATTGGACAGATGCTCCCTATCTTCAAAGGTGTTGGGGTCCCAGTTGGGTTGGTTAAAGGGGAAGGCAGCTTTTATTATGTTGGGAAGTTGTGTTGGTCGCCCATCAGGTCCGAGGATATTTTTTTCTAGCTTCCAGGAGGTTTTTCTCTCATTCCTCTGTCATGAAGAGAGTCCCTAGGAGTTGTTGGCAGTCATTCCAAGTAGGCAGGTGTGAAAACGTTGGCGAGTTCTCTGAGTTTTTTTAGCCGGGCCAGCTTCCTCCAGGGAAGGAGGCGCTGTGTGTGTCATGGGACAGTCATCTGGAGGGCGCTGGGCCATTCTGGCTTCCTCGAATGGTGGAGAGGCTGAGTCAGCAGCAGGGGAATTACTTACAGGGTTTTGGGGGTTGGGAGACAAGGGCAGAGGATAAGGACGAGTAGAGTCTTGAGACTCAGGGAGAACAGAGGGTGGAGGTTGAGGAACAGAGAGTTTGAGAGATAGAATCATAGGGGAAGGAGTAGGAGTGGGTGCAGGGACAAGGAAAGGCTTCACCCATGGAGGAGGAGATTTGCAGAGGTCCTGACAAGTTAAGATATATGGCTATTGATCTGGATGTCTATGGGGCCCCGGCTGAAAGACAATATCTCAGACTTTTCAAATTAGTGCGAAGTAGAAACATCCTTCTAGAGGCCATCCGACTACAAAGGTGGGTTATTCTGAGACACAGAATCTGCCAGGTCTGGTGTTTTAATGAAAAAGAAAGATTCTGAGCCCTTAAGCAGATTTTGGTCCAGTGATTAAGGGTCAGGGACAGAGGCATTGAAGTGCTCTGTCCCATAATGAAATATACACAGACAGTGAAAGCAACAACACATGACACAGACAAGACAAGACAATAAAGACAGGCAATGGACGTCCAATACTGAGACCAGGACTTAGTAGCCGGCAAAACCTGATGGGCTGGCAATTCCGAATCTGAAAGAAAATATCACTGAGTCGAGGAGACTATGGTTCCTCGATTTCCCGAGTCCATCCCCCAGGGACATGGCCTGTGGCTCTGTGACATGTGTGTCAGCCACCGTGGGAGAGAGCTCATGCTCTTTACCAATAGCCATTTTGTCAAACCCTAACCTGAATCCTGAAACCAGAAAGAGGGGCCTTATTTACCCCCAGAGCATCCCGTTGGGGGTCTTTCATCTGCAGCTGCCGGATCTCGCTGGGGCCACCAGAAGTAAAGGTCGGGTGAGCATTGATGAAAGAGACCACCAAGAGACTGTCTAATGCAACAGCAAAGGGTTTATTGGGAGTCCGGCATGCAAGGGCTCAGAGCTCGCATGAATAGAGCAGAGAGCCCTGAGAACAGCTTAAGAAGTGCTTATATATTTTCCTTGGAGAGGGCAGGGAGGGAAGTTTATTGATGGGTAAGGGCGAGTGGGCGGTTTGCGTGCAAATGGTTGATGGAGTACATTCTGCAGTTTGGCAGTTGGGGGCAGCACATTCTGGGAACAAGAAGAGCAAACAGTTCTCAAGATTTCAACAGTGTTTTATTAAGCATACAGAAAAACAGGAAGTGACAAGTACCTATTTTATTAACCTTTCAATATAAGTATGAAAACAGAAATCTAGGTTAGATTTGAAGCCCAGAAGTTCATTTGGCCCTTGATTGGTATACTTAGCTTTGAATTACGTTCCATAGAGATGTCCCAGAAATATGGATATACAATGACACAGGACCTTGTACCTTCTCAGAGGTCAGTTCCAAAACACAGTCTCTAAGGGGAATCACACCAAAGTTCAAGACAAGATGGACTCAATTATCTCTACCAACCACCACACAAATGACCACAATTAAAACCAAAACACTCCCAAATGGCACTCATCTTCTTCCAAATAGACACTCATCATAACTTCTGGCAGGAGGATTCCATGAGAGGCGCAGCACAAGACAGTGTCCCAAATAATCTCCCTTTCCCCTCATTTGCCAAAAGTCAGAGTGGCCTGGACACCCTTCCTGTGAACCAGGAGTGATCAAATATGCCTGCCATTAATACAGCTCTGTTCTTCAATTTGAGGCCTACTGACAGTGGGGTTAAGATTCTTTATTTGAATTGGATTCATAAGAAAACCCAAGAACCTATGGGCTAGCATCTGCAAGGCTTTGAAGAACTCAATTGACCCAATGGATCCCTTTTCTCACTTGATGGGGTCAGGAACCTTACAGAGGAATGCGAGAGACTTCATCAACAATGACTGATTTTTTGGCCATTTTGATTTTGGATCCACACATGGGATCTTTCTTTAGATCCATCAGGTGCTGATAATCTAAGCCACAGGCTCACACAGAGCCAAGAGGCTGATTCAGACACATCCCTTTACAATGCATTTAAGCAAAGAACCACAGGTGATGCCCATTCATTTCCGTTTGAAAACTGTTTTCTTCAGGCTTCACAAAAGCGTGGCCTGAGGCAAAGACCTTCCTGACATTCAGGGCAACAGAACAATAGGTAATCAAAAGGCCCTTCGCAGGGTTTCTCTACTGAGACTTTCTGGGTCACAGTGATATCTGACTTTTCTGAGATGCTTGCCATTCTCTTCAGCTATCCAGTACATGTCCATGTCACAGTGCTTGGAGGTGGTACATATCGTGGATGCAAATGCATGAACCTATTCTGGAGAGTGGCTAGATTTCAGGAAGAAAACAGGAACTTAGGAAAATAGCAGGTGTTGCCCATCGATAAGGCAAGCCCTAGTGCATTCATAAATTGGGCAGGATGAATGCTGGGAAGCTTTCTACTTGACAGGAAACATCCATTGATGCATTCTCTTTTCTAATGTCTACAAGCACGGACACAGTGGGATACACAGACATAGAAACACTCGCCTTGTCAAACAACTTACTAGAAACAGTTCACTCCAAACCAAACAAACCGACTTTCCTGCCTATTCTCAGAACATGAGACAAAACCACAAACACACATCCACACCCACAAAGGCACCTCCTTCCCCAAGTAGGTCTCTCACTCTCCAGAGTATCCTCTTACTGCTGGGCCATACTATGTTCCCCCGATATGGCGTTTCCTATCTCAGATCTGGTCTCCTTGTCCAACTCTGTGAAGTGGTCAGGAGCCAGCTGTGAGCCACTACCTACTTTTTCAGGAAAGGCCCCTCTTCAGAGAACTCCTGGCATTTGGCCATCCTCACATCAGTAGGTACCAAGAAAGACTGACTCTGTCCTTGCTAAATCGAAGCAAGTGAGACACTGGGACTGGGACTGAGACTGACTATGTGTGCCTGGCTTCCTGGATCCCAAGTTCAGAGAGTTCCATTACCAAGGGATTGAAGTGAGGTCACATCCTTCAGGAACTGAATGAGGTCACTGCCTTGGCAACCACTTTGTCCAAACAGTTGCTTTCAAGCGTACCATGAGAAGGAGGCTTACCCTATTTTCTGTGGCACTTTCACAAATTAGAATGGTATATCAACCATAGGCACCAAGGAACTGCTCTCCACACAGGCCTGATTTGGTCCATCTTCTTTATATTTGGAAGAGAGCCTTTAGTCCAGGGAGCACTGCAGTGAACCTCTGCACTAAAACTATTAGCAAGCACCTGATGGAGGACGCCTCCATAGGTAAGTGGCTCCTTTATAACATCTGATATCTGGTTAAGGGAGATCTCTTCTGATGACAGAGATGTGGCACGGGGAGGCTCACATATACTTCTGTCCAGGACAGTAACGAGAATCTTTCTGTCCTCTGTTCTGTTCTGTAGGGAATTCCTCTGGAACTGTAGAGAGGTGCCGACGGGCACGCATGCTCTCCTACCCTGGAGCTTTAGCAAGATGTTGCACTCTTGCCCTGTTTCTGTGTTTAGGCGCTGGGTTTCTGTTTTTTTGTGTTCTGTGTTCTATTTTTTGGTTTTTGGTTTGTTTGTTTTTGTTCGTTTTGTTGTGTGATTTTGGTGGTAAAAACTTAAGTATATTGGACATGAAAATCAGAAATAAAGAGATTAAGCCTGACACCCCTTTGGACTGTGTTTTAAGGAACTGCAATGAACTTTATCCCCCATTGTAAAGCAGGATGATAGAAGCCCCTAGCTGGCTGCATGGAGCACACCCATTGCAGAGGGCTATGCCTGCTGGGGACCTAAGAACTGAGTATCTCCCAGGTTAACAAGTGAAACTCCTTTAAAACCCCTTGTCCCTCCAGATAAAGAGAGTCACAACTTTGGCAGAGTCCCCTGTGTTTCTCATTTGTTAGCCAAGCAATAAAACTCCTTTTTTCTTTTTCTCAAAACCCAGTCCTCATTATTAAATTGGTATTAATTGGCTTCAAGATCAGGAACCAAACTTTAAGTTACAAATCTTGTACCCACCCTCCGCCCCTGAACTTTGTGAGAGCTATCTAGTGAAATGTTAGGAGATAGAGCATGCTTGATGTGGAACTGAATCAGAGGAGCTAATCCTGTATGTAAAAGGGGAAACTGAGGGACTCCCAGCAGCTGCCAAAGCCCTGTTGATTCAGGGAATTACCTCCTTCCTTCCCTGCACTGTAAGGATTATGCCACCTCTGTCTTGTTAAAAAAAGAGAAAAAGAAAAAGGTGACACTAAATGCAGTAAAGTCACCATGGAGACACTTTATTTTACATTTCAGGTTGCCCTTCTGTGAAAACATCTGGTCCCCTTGTGGGGACATCTATGGTGCCACTGCTGTAGGAGATTTTTCTCTTATCTGCTCTGGTTTAAAGGGTTCTGTCTGACAGCCATAGTCTGGACCTCCTTTCTGTCTGTATTGTGTCTTATTTTCTGGCCCTTTAAGGCATCTGCAATAAAGTGTTGATATTATAAATTGTTTTTGGGGAATGATCTTAGCTGAATGTGTGTCTAAATGATGATGTTTTATTTTAACAATCTGGTAACTGAATGGGTTTTTGAAGCATTGCACAATCTTGCAGTAAAAAGTCGGGTTTAGGTAATTGTTTAGTTTATGATTTCAGATAATTCATGCCAGAGAACTTAAATACTTAGGATGGATAACTGAAGAACTCTACTTCCAAATTGGCAAGAAACTTCCCAATCATACGGTCTTTTTTTTTTTTCACCAATTTTGAATTGGGTAGCCTGGGAAAGTGTCACTGTGTGTACCAGTGCATTAATTTGGACATAAATAGTAAATCATAGTATGGTGTCTGTTGACAAAACAAGATGTAAAGATATAAAATTTTGTGAATTGTATCTTAAACTTGTATCATAATTTTCAACATCTGAACCTGAAAATTATGGTTAAAATGCCTTAGTCCTGAGATGTCTGTTCAGAATAGCAGTTTTTTTGCTGCTCCTTCCAGACCTCAGCCATGACTTATGTTGAAATGCAAATGAAAGAAGCATGCAAGCTTTGTAGGAGAGTGATTTGAGGTCTAAGGGAAAAAAAGGTAAATTGTATGTTATTTACTAATTACTGGCAAGTCATTTTTTCTAGGACTCTTATTTTTTTTCTTAGATACTTTATGTTTTTTGACCTCATGATTTTGAGCATACAGACCTAGGTTAATGTTTTTCTGATCAGTTCTATCTTTGACCAACTGTGAACTTTTTGAAACATTGCAATAAAGATTTCAACTACGAAAAGCTACAAGGCCTTTACTATTATTATTTGTGCACAAAATGTTATGTGTTGTATGTCTATATATACATATGTCCGTATATCATATATATGATACACAAATTAACATATATAAGGAGCGCTCATAGAAAAATAGCGCTCGTAAAAACAAATTTTAAAAAAGTGGATCCAAAGATCTTTAATTCACGTGATTTAAATGTTTCAATTTAAATTGGATAAAGAGATAAAAACAAATGTCTTTAAATTTAAGCTTACAAAGTTTTCTAGGTGTTCAAACATCTAACAAAATATTAACATCTACAAAATGTCTAATATGCCCTGGCTCTAGTACCTTTCCTTCAACATAAAAATGGTTTACACTGTTCAATACATTTCTCTAACTTTTTGATAAATAAGTTAAGTAAATTTGATATGGGATTACTCATTCATGAGTACTTTTGTTAGATATCTGATTGATTTACTAAGATCTGTATTTTTTTTAGTAAACTCTGCATAAGATTGTAAAAATCAGTCATGTGTTAATGAGACAAAAATTTCTTAAAACATAAGTTTACCCATAACATTGAGTTTATTAAGATTTATGTTTTCTAGAGCAAGCAACCATAAAAATTAAACAACTGATTAAATAAAAACTGTTATTTTAGAGCACTGTACTGCCATTTCTTTAAAAGCCAAACTTGATTAATGTAGAAACATAAATGTAATTGTTATGCTATTAATGTTTTCATATCTTACAGGTATGCAAGTCTGTAAGGTAGAAACGTTTAAAGAGTATTATATCAAGCTGGTGCTCTGAAGTTGTGAGGTAAAAAATATATTGTGGATTTATTTACCTGTTATCAATAAGATATGTAAATTTTTATGTTACTTTTTACATTGGGGAACAATTTAAATGTATTTTTAAGTTAATTAAAGCCTAATCTTTGTAAAGGTTAAAAACTTTCTGCCTTTCTTTAATTCATGTTTTAAATGTGATATCATATGGTGTTAGCTAATGTTCATGTGACCTCAAACAATTTATTTAAACATTGTCAAATGATATTTAAAAATAAAGATCAGCTTTAGAACTAAAATAGTTAAGATTTATAAAGAGCCCTGCCTTACCTGAGATAAGGCTGTGTGTCCCATCTTACTACATGTGAGAATGACTATGAAACCATTAGGTCAGATAATATTTCTTTAAAGTTATGTTAAAAAGTTTTTTTTTTATTGTCAATATTCCTAGGATCTCAAACAGGGGATATAATGTATAATTCAGCCAAAAAATTCAGGGAAGATATTACACGAACTAAGTATTTTTACTTTTGTTAATTTTAGTTTGAAATTTTCTTATAAGTGATCTAAAGATTCCCTGTTAGTGTTTTACAAATGTGTTGCTTTAAGAACACAACATGGGTTTATTCAACATAATAAGTCATCAACTACAATACAGACAGAATAATACAGATCCCAATTAATAAAAAGGTAATTATAAAGTTATAGACATTAAAGCCCAGTACTCTTAATGTAAGGCTGTTAAAATTTATTTGCTGGATTATTAAATTAGGATTTAAAATGAATGTTAAATGAAAAGGGCCAAGAAAACCAATATTTGGCTCTTGCCCTCTGAGTCAGTCTGAATCCAGGGAACAGGGGACTTCTCTAAAGAGCTTTGCAACTCTGAGCCACATAACCTCCTGATAAGGGAGATTAATGAGACCACTGGAGAACAGAAAGCCAATCAGTGCATTTGTTACAAAGAGGAGAGTCATCATAGAAAGGAGACATCCATGATGCTTCTGAGGGAAGCCAAATGGTCAAGCAAGACCTGGACCCACCTAGCGCAAATGGCACTAGCAGAACTGAGAATCTCTTCTCAAGTTTCCCCAGAATTGATTCCCACAAAATCTCAGCTGACTGTTAACAATAGATAGAAACAAAAGTCAGTTTGACTGCTTCATCTTAAACACTTAGCAAAGACAGTTAAGGCCAAAATACAGCCACTCCTGGGCATTTTAAATAATAATAATAATAATAATAATAATAATAATAATAATAATAAAATTTTAAGGTATGCACTTTATCTTATCCTCCCAAAATAAGTAAGACTGGAGGCTACAAAGAAGGATTCTCACACAGGAATGCCTAATACTTATAAAAAGAGACTATCACGAAGAGCTGCCACAGGCAGAAGTTTTCAGTTTAAGACCTACAGATATTCCTAACCTACACAGGTAGGCTTGGTGTTTGCTAGTACGATTATCCAGCCCTGAGTAACAGAATTAAAGGTTTCTCTATTAGATGCAGAGGTCATACTAGTAAAAGGATTTTTACAAGACCAGATGACATTAAATTATTAAACTGTGTCTTATTGGGAGGGCCAACTGTAACACTTAAAGTTAAATATTAAGTTGACAGTCCTGATAATTGGGGATATTAAAGACTGGTGAGGGAATTTCTATACAGTGACATGTTCCAGCTGCTGCAACATTTATTCAGTACTCATGGTTTTTGTTTCACTCATAGAAGAATCCATTCACAGATGACTTTACAACCTGTTCTTCCCCAACCTGACTTCAAACCGAACTGACTTCAAAAGGGCAACTCATGTCTCTCAACTGACTTCTAATAGGCAACTCATGTCCCTCACGACGAGCCCACTCACGTCACCCTGTCTCAGGACAGAAGAAGAAAAAATTAGTGATGCCACTCTTTTTACAACAATGGAGAGAAAGATAAATAGACTATCAATATAAATAATTAATTAAGTCAGGTAAAATCAGGGAGACCGGTTTTGGGTGAGTTGTAAAAATTTGGAGACTCTTATCTGAGGGATTAAAATTTCCTCAGTGTTCTTCCCATAATCTATCAAAGATTTGAAAGGGACACAGAGAAAAGGGGTAAATTGTAGACCCAACCTGATCTTTTATTAAAATTGGGAGCCATCATGCCACAAAGCCATGAAAAGATAATTTTGGCTTTACCATAAATTACTTCAAATTCTGAACCTGCGTGGAATGCCTGCCCACGCCTTGAACTCACGCATGCCCAGCTCTCTGACCAGATAGCAGCCCTCTCTGAAACTTTAGTGACACATCATAAATATTTGCCTTCTCTGGCCAGACAACAACCCTCTCTGAGGCTCTAATGGTCCTCATGAATTCTGATGTAGGGACAGCAAAAAAAATTGTAAACTACCTTTAATGTGATGTTTATCAGAGTTCTGTTATCTGTAACCCCCCTTTTGTGTAACTTTCTGGGCTATAAAACTGGGCTGTAGGAAAGCTGGGGATCCTGTCTTGTTCCCACCATTTTGGGAGGGAGAGGCAGCACGGCTGGTGGAAGTAATAAGCTTAATTTTATTTGATTTTAATTTGAGTCAGTGGTCTTTTCTAGCGTCCTGGTCTAACAGGTAAACACTCCAAAGACGTGGAGCTCTGCCGGCCTAAAGACTTCTTGAGAAACTTCCTCTGAGGTTGGGCTCTTGAAATATATGTTGTTGTAAGGAGATTTAGCTTCCTTTCTAGTGACACCATAAAAGCTGGGTCTGCATCTACGTGACCTGGAGGACATGGTTTTTTGTATTTTAATGAACATGAGGCAGCAGTGCTGAATTTTGTATTTGTAGGTAAACTGTGGCCACTTGGTTCTAAGTGTCTCCCCGTGTGAACTGTGAAGCCATTTGGTCATCCTCCACTTTTCGTGGTGTTTCTTGCTGCTGCACTGGGAGTTTTGGTATTTGCTTCATGAAATACAACGAGTTCAACTGGGACCCAGTATTGGAGGGAGTTCTGTCACTTGTGGTGACAGAGAATGCACCAACCAGGCTTCTATCTCACAAAGCTTGCCCATTTGTCCATAGAAATCTGACTCTGAACTTTGCCCAGAAACCTCTCCATGTAACAAGAAGGGTCTGCTGGCTGCACCATATCAGTCACAAGCCATTTTGAAGGCAATGGAAAATCCTCCTGGCCACACCACAGATGTATTATAACACACCTGCCCACCACTGCAATAGGCCCACTACTCAGCAGGGTCCAACTTACTGGCATCTTTGTTCTACACCATTTTCATGAAACCCCGTCAATCATGGCATTCTCTTGTACACTCATGATCAGGAAAAAGACATCCAAAGGTTCTCCAGTGCCACCTGGTTAAGGGAATTTCAAAAATTTTATTGTATTTATTTAGCCATTTTTCATGGATGAAGTTGGAGGCATTGTGGGTTTCAGTTCATTCAGGAACCATTAAATGGTGAGGAAACTCATTTCAATGAAATCTCTGGAGAAATCTCACAGGCAAGTCATCCCATAGAGTGTTCAAAAGGTCACATGAAGCCAGGCCCATTGAGGTCTTCAATGTGACGTCCATGGGTGTTCTGACTGTCAACTATGGCTGCCACATCTTTCAGAATAAAATCATGTGATATCTTAGCTGAGATTCCAAGGCTCTGTGGAAAGTCACCCTTCTTTTTTGATCTCAGTTTCCAAGAGGAAATCCAATGCGTGGCCTCCTAAAATCTGAACACAGTTCATGGCAATATTTCTCTGAGATCAGTTCCAGAACTCAGACTCTAAGGGGAATCACACCAGAGTTCAAGCCCAGGTAGACCCTGTCATCACTTCCAAGCACTACACAAATGACCACAATTAAAACCAAAACACTCCCACAAGGCCCTCATCTTCTTCCATACAGACACTCATCATAACCTGTGGCTGGAGGTTTCCATGAGGGGCTCAGCCCAAGACAGTGTACAAAATAAACTCCCTTGCCCATAATTTGCCTAAAGTCAGGGTTGCCTGGACACCCTTCCTGAGAACCAGGAGTGATCAAATAAGCCTGCCATAAATACTGCTCTGCTTCTCCAATTTGAGGCCTACTGACTCTCGGGTATACACTCTTTATGTGAATTGGAATCATGAGAAAACCCAAGCACATATGGGCTATCATCTGCAGGGTTTTGAGAACTCATTTGACACAAAGGATCCCTATTTTCACTTGATGGAGGTTAGGAACGTTACAGAGGAAGGTGAGAGACTTCGTCCACAATGACTGCTTTTTTGGCCATTTTGGTTTTGGAAGCACACGTGGGAACTTTCTTTAGATCCATCAGGTGCTGAGAATCTATGCAACAGCCTCACACATGGCCAAGAGTCTGATGCAGACACATTCCTTTCCAAAGCAATTAAGCAAAGAGCAACAGGTGATGCCCATTAATTCCCCTTGAAAACCGTTTCCTTCAGGCTTCACAAAAGAGTGGCCTGAGGCAAAGACCTTTCTGACATTCAGGGCAACAGAACAATAGATAAGCAAATGGACCATTGCAGGGTTTCTCGAATGATATCTGAGTTTTCTGAGATGATCCCATTCCCTTCAGCTATCCAGTACATGGCCATGTCACAGAGATTGGAGGTGGTACATATCGTGGACACAAAACCCTGAACCTATTCTGGAGAGTGGCCAGAATTCAAGAAGACATACAGGAACTTAGGAAGATAGTAGTTGTTGCCCATCCATTCGGCAAGCCACAGTCCATTCATAAATTGGGCAGGATGAATGCTGTGAAGTTTTCTACTAGACAGGACACATCCATTGATGCATTCTCTTTTCTAATGTCTACAACCACGGACACAGTGGGATAAACAGACATAGAAACACTCGCATTGTCAAAAGACTTACTAGAAACAGTCCACTCCAAATCAAACAAACCGACTTTCCTATATATTCTCAGATCATGAGACAAAACCACAAACTCACACGCACACCCACAAAGTCAACTCTTTCCCCCAAGTAGGTCTGTGACTATCCAGAGTGTCCTCTGACTGATGGGACATACTACGTTTCCCCGAAATGGGCTGTCCTATGTCACATCTGGTCTCCTTGGCCAACACTGTGAAGTTGTCAGGTGCCAGTAGTGAGACACTACCTGCTTTCTCAGGAAAGGCCCCTCTTCAGAGCTCTCCTGGAATTTGGCCATCCTCACATCAGTAGTTACACAGAAAGACCGATTCTGTCCTTGGTAAATCCAAACATGTGTGGCCACTGGGACTGGGACTGGTAATGACTCTGGGTGCCTGGCTTCCTGTATCCCAAGTTCAGAGAGTTCCATCACCAAGAAAGTTATATAGGTCACTTCCTTCAGGAACTGAATGAGGTCACTGCCTTGGCAACATCTTCGTCCTAACAGTTGCTTCCAAGTGTCCCAATAGAAGGAGGCTGCCCCTACTTCCTGTGACACTTTCACAAGTAAGAATGGTATATCAAACATAGGCACCCGTAAACAGCTCTCCACACAGGCCTGGTTTGGTCCATCTTCTCTACATTAAGAAGAGAGAGACTGCTTCAGACACACCCCTTCATCCTGACCTGTTTTTTTTTTTTTTTGTCATGAAAGATGACTTTCGCTCTCTCAGGTCCTTCATAGCTTTCTATATCTTCCCCAGGGTTCACTTCTTCATGGACCTTTGAGGTTCTCAGCAGGTGGAAGATCTCTTACATTTCTATATAAGACCAACTTTGTCCTTGCTTTTCTGTAAAGTTAGGTTGAGGAAACAAAGTATGGTTAGGGTTAATAACATGATTGATTTGGGTTAGGAATCATTCTGCTGCATGAATAATGGTATTGGGAACCTGCAATATTTATAAGGATATATAGAGGTGAAATATATGTATGAAAACACAAATCTAGGTAAGATTTGAAGCCCAAAAGGGCATTGGATCCTTGATTGGGATACTTTACTCTGAATTATGTTGTGCACATGTGTCTCAGATAAATCTATACATAATGGCATAGGACCTTGTACCTTGGATAATTGAATGTTGAAGAGAACATCCAGTCAAAAAAGGATACTTGGTAGGATTAGGAAGATACTTGATAGGATTAGAAAAAAGAGTCAGTATAGGATTTGGACAAAAAGTTCTTTAGCAATAGGGTTTCACGTAGAGAGAAAATGTAAATGTCAGAACATTTGAAGAGTCAGTCACAATGATGAACTGGGGAAAATATGTAGGAAAGCAGATATCATTAGAGACATTAGGAAATCAGGCAAATGATGAAGTGATTGATAGGATTAGACATTTTCAACAGGCTTGAGGTTGAATACATAATCTTAGGAAGAAACAAATATGTAGTCACCAATAGGATTGACATTTGAGAGCATTAGGCAACATGGACATGGGTGATTTTCATAATCCATACTCACATTCCATTTAGGCTTTGGTACAATTGTAAGTGTGACTTTGCATTTTTTGGCCAGAATATTACTGTGATAAAACGTATATGTAGATCAGGTGACATGAGTATTTCTTGCACCATTTCTGGGAGCAATATTTAGAAGAGATATAAATTAGTATTGGGGGCACAAATAGGTGCACCATGTGTGAATATATAATATAACTGATTCCAACTTTAGAAATTGGAATAAATTGATATCTGAAAATACACAGTAAATGTTATATTGATATACATACATTCATTCCAACAAGTTATACATCTAATGGTAATATTAGGGTTGTGGTTTATCATAAAGTGTGTGAGTTTTGCTTCAAAATTGATTATGGAAATCGAAAATAATGTGTTTGGAAAGAAGTCTCATGAAATGACCAGTCAAAAGCAAGGAGGAATACATGTGTACTGAAGCAGGAAGTGATTGAATGTGTTTCAAATGTCTTTAAATTTGTGAACTTATGGATGAAATGTTTATACTATGATGTACAAAAACTGAAGAAATAGTAATGTACCCCTGTTAAATAAAATGAACGTCAAAATACACATCATGCCCCATTGGAATCTACATGCATTGATGTTAAATTGGGTCAATTACTGTAGAAATATAAGGATTTGTTTGCACCATTCAGTGAAGTGAGTTTTCAGTACTAGAAAACAAATATGTATTTCAGGTGGATGAATATTTCTGAAAATAATCGTATGAAAATTTGATTATAAAACCACATACATGAGCATGAGTGAATTATTAAGGGAGTGTATAATAAGACACATATATTTTATATTTGGAAAAAAAAATATATATATATATATATCACACAGAGAAACATTAAGAAGTAGCAATATATATGCCAATCAAAATTCATCGTGAAATATATATCATTCACCGATCCAAAAATATTAATTTTACTGAACATGGATTTATGTATAATGTTGTTCAACTAAAAATCTCACTCATAGTTTGAATTTTCAGTTCAAAAAGCGTTTAGGAGGGGTGATCTCTTCTCATAATTTGTTTCTGCTAAGTTAGCCACCTCACAAAAATGTACGTGTGATACCAGGTATGATTTTATATGTGCATATAAAAATACATGTGCTGAATTGGCTACAGAAAAAAGGAGACAGAAATTCACATATGTGTTAACTTTAAAAACACATGGAGTACTATTTCAACAAACAATTGACAAGATTTATAACTCCTACACTATATCATGCAAAAGGCAAGACCAACTATACACCATGCCTCCTCTGAACTGCTTGTATTAATATTATGTTTGGGTTATTTGTCTCCATCATATTAGGATTAGTAGTCAGAGTCTATTAGGGTATGGGTTACTGACAGGGATTCAGTATTTCGAATGGAAAATTGGAAAATGAATCCAATGTGTATGTAAATATGTGCTACACAAAAATCTTCCCACTCTCATCCAGAACAATACCTTGACAACACCTTCACCCCATGTAAGACACAATTAGAGGAGAAGAGTTAGAAAATCCATGAATACATATCTGGAATGGAATGCGATCAGGAGTTCACAACCTTGGAAGTGTTAGAGGAGTTTCCAAAAGTAAGGGACAGGGTAAACACTTCAAAAACATGGAGGTCTGTTGTCCTAGAGACTTCTTGAGATACTGCCTGTGAGGTTGGGCACTTGAAATATATGTTGTTGTCACGTGCTTTAGCTTCCTTTGTAGTGAAACCATCAACCTAGGTCTGCATCTATGTGACCTGGAGGACATGGTTTCTTATTTTCCATCCGTGGGTGGGCCCCTTGCTTAAGAGCTCTGGCTACTTTACAAATTTTACACAAAGAAACCTCTAATCTGACTTTTGGGGCCCCTTGAACTCACTACTCCCCACATCACTTGAAAGATCTTTTACCTTAAAAGGGCCTTCAAACCCTTCCTACATCCAGAGTTCTGTCGCTCCTCACTTCCTTTCTGGAAAACCCTAATATTATTTTCCTCCCCTGCTCTGCACTGAACCCTGCCTCACTGCTCCCAATGACTCCCATGTCTCACACACCAACTCATAATTGCTTGGAAAACTTAGATGATTTCCTCCCCTGTCATTCTTCCATTTCTGAGAGACCACTCACCAAGCCTGACCTTATCTGGTTTACTGACAGCAGTTCCTTTAGGCAGAATGGAACTCATTACTCTGGATACCCTGTATTTTCAGCCACTGAGATTATAGAGGCCAAAGTTTTGCATTCAGGAACTACAGACCAGCAGGCTGATTTTATAGCATCCACTCGTGCCTGCCTTCTAGCACAAGGCAAATCCTTCACCCTCTAAACTGATTCAAAATATATCTTCCATATCTTATTATCCCATGCTGCAATTTGAAAGAAGCAAGGCCTACTTACCACCAAAGGTAATGCGATCACTAATTCATCTCTTATAACCAATCTGATAGAGGCCTCCCACTTACCCACCCAGTTGGGAGATGTCCATTGTAGGTCCCATCAGAAGGACGGCTCTCTTATCACTGAGGGCAATGCCAAAGCTGACCAGGTGGCACGAATGGCTGCTACCACTTCCAATCATGGCCCCCATGGTGGACATATAATGGCCACTTTAGACAGCTCATCTGAAGTCCCTACTTCTTTCAGTAAGAACAAGCATCTTTTCAAGTTCCTTCATACTCTATTCCTTTCCAATTCTCAGTCTTTGACCCTCTTTTTACAGAGTTTCTTCTTCCTCACTCCCTCTGACAAGCCATGCTACAGAATATAGCCTCTAATTGTCAGATCTGTCAGCGGACCAACGCTCATACTCCTTTAAGGCCCAAACGTTTCCCTTCCCAACAAGCCCGGGGACACATTCCCTCTGCTGACTGGCAGGTAGACTTCACCAACATGCCCACAGTATGGCACACTAAATACCTCCTTGTCTTTGTGGACACTTTCTCTGGTTTGGTTGAGGAATTTCCCACTTCCAATAAAAAGGCTTCCACTTTAGCTTCAATCTTACTGACAGACATCTTCCCCAGGTTTGGTATGCCCACTTCCCTACAATATGACAATGGCCCTGAGTTTACTTCTAGGATCACACAAAAGGTCTCTCAAGCCCTCTCCTTCAAGTGGCATTTCAACTGTCCATATTTCCCCCAGGCTTCAGGGAATGTGGAAAGGGTAAATCGTACTCTAAAGGAAGTCCTTACCAAATTGACAATGGAATTAAACATAGACTGGGTCAAACTCCTTCCCTTGGCTTTGCTTCGAATCAGAGCTCTCCCTAAGAAACCATCTTTACTGTCTCCTTTTGAGATAATGTATGAAAGACATCTTATAACCCCTGCGTTGGTCATTTCACAAGGACCTCTCACCCGAGATTTGTCTTTGCCTCTCTTGCTTCATCTCCGCTCGGAACTCTGGAAATATCAGGACTGGCTTCTTCCAGACCCAGTCTCCTCTCCAAACACTCCTCCCTTAACACCTGTTAGTCTAGTCAATTATAATACCCCAGAGGAGAAAGGGACTCTTGCCGCAAAATGGGAAGGCCCCTATCCTGTCATTCTCTGTACCCCCACCGCCGCCAAACTCTCCTTACCAGACAACCGTCTCACTCCCTGGAATCACATGTCTAGGTTGAAGCCACATCACCAGGAGGCCCCACATGCTGACGACAGGGGCACCCCAGAGGAACTCCAAGAATCACCTCCTGAACCTCCCCTTTACTCCTGCTCTCCACACCCATCTCACCCATTTAAGTTGCGGCTCACACGGTTTTCCTTGCAGCCCAATTCCTCTTAAAGAAGGCACAATGAGCTCTCCCAACACCCTAGTCTTCTCTAACTGCTTGTTTTTTGTGCTCTGCTTATCTTCTGTGCTCTGTCAGGACTGGTCTTTACCCTCCTCATCTACCATGCATTTATTCACTCTTCGGGAACGATACTCAGAACATGGCATGCAGAAGGTCCGCGGAGTGGATGCAACTACTTGCTTCTTCCACAACTGCACCTCTATTTCCCTAAAATTGTCACCTTCAAGGACCTTCGTCCCTGGTAGCTGGAACTGGCCTTTCATTTGCTTCCTTTTTGATCAAACAAAAGATTATTGTCATTGGTGGCCTGAGATATATAATGGGTGCCCCTATTGGTCATGCAGGTTCCATGATGAACGTGGTAGCTATTCTTACCACTCACTCGGTTACCCTGAAGGGTGGACTTCTAGTTACATAAAGTGGCATAAAGGCTCTTCATCCAATAACAATGGATGGTATACTTTAGATAAACCTGACCCCAAGGCCAAACGTTGGGGCTATGTTGAGTTTGCTGTCTATGCTCAGACAACCTCAGTCAGACCCACAGGGTGGATGACTATTGGCTGCACCCTGATTACGCCACCTAAGGCAACCATCCAGGTAGTCGAACACATTAAGGACTCAGAATCAAAACTTCGAGATCGTATCCATAGCTCATCCAAAGAGGATTCAGAGCCTTCAACCCCCTCAGGTCCCCCTCCCACATGGCTCAATTTGCTACACCAAACGTTTTGATTATTAAACTCCACCCGTCTTTCTTTGCCTACTTCTCAGTGCTTTCTCTGTGCTTCACTTAGTCGTCCACTTCTAGCAGCAGTCCCATTAGCGGCAGAAAATATTCCAGCAAAACCCTACAATTTCTCTAAAAAGGACAACCCCTACGTGTGACACGTATCCCACTGTGGGAAAGTTATTCCACCAATACTTTATTTCCTTTCATCTGTTTCCACCTGCCAATAATGAATCCTTTACCCGTTTGTTCCTTGAGCTACAACACCCCATAGAGCCCTGTGTTTAGGCAACCTGAACATTTCCTATGGTGTAATGGGTCTTTAAGTACCTCAACGATCAATGTCTCTGGCACCTGTTTCTTGGTTACTGTAGTTCCTCAGCTATCTTTGTATACTCCCACCGAATTCCGACAGTTGGCCCTACCTTCCCGCACCCGTAGGGTAGTCTTTCTTCCGGTTCTGGTAGGCCTCATTTTAACAACCTCAGTGTCGAGTCTCGGACTCTCTGGTGGAGCTATAGGTCATGCTCTTTGGGCATCCAATGACCTTCAACAAAAACTGCAGGAAACACTCAATACCATGGCTGAGTCTCTGGGTTCCTTGCAGCGGCAGGTTACATCATTGGCACAAGTGGCTTTACAGAACCAAAGGGCAATTGATCTTCTCACTGCAGAAAAGGGGTTACATGCCTATTCCTCAGAGAGGAATTTTGCTATTATGTTAATGAATCTGGGCTAATAAAAAAAAAATGTTGTTAAATTGCAGGAATTATCGACTGAATTGCTCAAACATACCTCTTCCAATCCCATCACGGGGTTCTTCCAATCCTATCTTGCCATGTACTTACTACATATCTTGGGGCCCCTTATTGGGATGCTCCTTTTTTGTGCTCTCTTGCCCTGCATAATGAAGTGCCTTCAAACCCAACTGCAAAAAATTCCTAATCAAACTTTCAACCAGCTTTTGCTTAGGCACTACCAGCCTCTGATGACCGATGAACCCCCAACATCTCCAAGAGAACAGTAACTCAGTGATGAAGCTCACTACCAGGCATGATGGAATGCAATGGCTATCAGACAGCGGGAGACAACGAGCTCTGAGAACCTCTTAATCTGCCATCCTGGATTCATGAGTCTTTACCACCTTCTAAGATTTCTCATGGCCCTTGGCCTCTTCTATGTCAGTCCCCCAACATGGAACTTCTGCCAAAAAATGACATTTCCTTTAATTTTTATCTTCATTCTGTTTTTATTTGCTCTCATCTTCTTCAGGTGCTGGTGACGCCATGTTCAGGCAATGCTTCCAGTATTTCCTAGAGTCTCTGTTACAGGACCAGTGGCTGATACCAACAATCTCTTCCATCCAGGACTCGTTACATGCCATCGACAACTTTGGCTTCAGGGAACATTCATTGACTTCACCCCTAAGAAAGTAGCTGTCTATAGCCACTGGGTTTTATTTCTGGCTGCCATGATAATCCCAAACCTGCTCCCTGAGCATTCCTCCACTTCTCTTTCTAGGCCCCACACCACCCCCACACAGCAGGAAGCAGCCGGATCTGACAAATGACGCCCCACTTCCTAAGAAAACAAAAAGGGTGGAATGTTGGGAAAAGAATAAATGTCAGCCATACCCCAGAGAAAAACCTCAACATGGCGCCTAAGGACTTCTTCTTCCTACCTTCTTCATTTCTGCAGTGGCGCAAAAAGTTCCCACCCTTGTGAACTCTCACGTCAGCGCCAATTTCAAATCTCACTTGTGGGGAACCTTAGCCCCAATGAGAACTAATTCCTGGGCTCTGGAGCTGATATCTGAAAGAACTTGCCAATAAACGGGTTGCTGCCATTTATCTAAGCCCTACCATCTCCCCCTTAGTTCTATATAAGCACACAGCTTTGAGCAATAAAATTGGAATTCTCCCGGTGAAGTGTCATTGCGTGGGGAATTATTTCACTCATGATCAGCAACAGGATATCCAAAGGTTCTCCAGTGCCACCTGGTCATGGGAATTTCAGAAATTTCATGGTATTTATTTAGCCATTTTTGAAGGATGAAGTTGGAGTCACTGTACGTTTCAATTAATGCAGGAACCATTATGTGGTGAGGAAGCTCATTTAAATTAAAACTCTGGAGAAATCTCACAGGCAAGGCTTCCCAAAGAGTGGCCAAAAGGTCACATGAAGCCAGGATCATTGAGGTCTACAATATGAGTTCCATATGTGTTTAGACTCTCAACTATGGCTGCCAAGTCTTTCAGAATAAAATCATGTGATATCCTGGCTGAGATTCTCACTGCACTGTGGAAAGACACCCTGGCACTCGATCTCAGTTTTCAAGGGAGGCTTCTCATGCGTGGCCTCCTAAAATCCCAACACATTTCATGGCAATACTTCTTTGAGGTAAATTCCAGAACTCAGTCTCTAAGAGGAATCATGCCAGAGTTCAAGCCCAGGTGGATCCAGTTATCTCTTCCAACCGCCAAACAAATGACCACAATTAAAACCAAACACTCCCACATGGCCCTCATCTTCTTCCATATAGACACTTATCATAACCTCTGGCTGGAGTTTTTCATGAGGGGTGCAGCCCAAGACAGTGTCAAAAATAAGCTCCCTTGCCCCTCATTTGCCTAAAGTCAAGGTGGCCTAGACACCCATCCGGTGAACCAGGAGTGATCAGATAGGCTAGCTGTTAATACTGCTCTGCATCTCCAATTTGAGGCCTACTGACTGTCAGGTATAGATTCTTTATATGATTTGGAGCCATGAGAAAACCCAAAAACCTATGGGCTAGCCTCTGCAGGGCTGTATAACTCATTTGACCCAAAGGATCCGTATTCTCACTTGATGGTGGTCAGGAACCTTACAAATGAATGCGAGAGACTTCATTCACAATAATTGCTCTTTTGGCCATTTTGGTTTTGGATGCACACATGGGATCTCTCTTTATATCCATCAGGTGCTGAGAATCTAAGAGACAACCTCACACAGGGCCAAGAGGCTGATTTAGACACATCCCTTTCCAAAGCAATTAAGCAAAGAGACACAGGTGGTGCCCATTCATTTTCATTTGAAAACTGTTTTCTTCAGGCTTCACAAAGGGGTGGCCTGAGGCAAAGACCTTCCTGACATTCAGGGAAACAGAACAATTGATAAGCAAAAGGCCGAAAGCATGGTTTCTCAACTGAGACTTTCTTGGTCACACTGATATCTGTGTTTTCTGAGATGCTCGCCATTCCCTTCAGCTATCCAGGACATGGCAATGTCACAGAGCTTGGAGGTGGTACATATTTTGGACACAAAACCATGAGACTATTCTGGAGAGTGGTGAGAATTCTGGAAGAAACAGGAACTTAGGAAGGTAGCAGGTGTTGCCCATGGATAAGGCAAGCTGCAGTCCATTCATAAATTGGGCAGGATGAATGCCGGGAATCTTTCTACTATACAGGACATATCAATTGTTGCATTCTATTTTCTAATGTCTACAACCACGGACACAGTGGGATACACAGACATAGAAACACTTGCCTTGTCCAACGACTTACTAGAAGAAGACAACTCCAAATCAAACAAACCGTCTTTCCTGCCTATTCTCAGATCATGAGACAAAACCACAAAATCACACCCACACCCACAAAGACACCTCCTTCCCCCATGTAACTCTGTGACTATCCGGAGTTTCCTCTGAGTGGTGGGCCATACTATGTTCCCCCAAAATGGCCTGTCCTATCTCAGATCTGGTCTCCTTGGCCAACTCTGTGAAGTTGTCAGGAGCCTGCGGTGAACCACTACCTACTTTCTCAGGAAAGGCCCCTATGCAGAGCTCTCCTGGTATTTGGCCATCCTCACATCTGTAGGTACCAAGAAAGACTGACACTCTCCTTGGTAAATTCAAACAATGAGCCTACTGGGTCTGGGACTGGACTGGCTCCGGGTGCCTGGCTTCCTGGATCCCAAGTTAAGAGAGTTCCATCACCAAGGAAGTGAGGTAGATCACTTCTTCAGGAACTGAATGAGGTCATTGCCTTGACAACCACTTTTTCCTAACAGTTGCTTTCAAGAGTCCCATGAGATGGAGGCTGCCCCTACTTCCTGTGACACTTTCACAAGTTAGAATGGTATATAAACCATGGGCACCTGGGAACAGCTCTCCACCTAAAACTGGTTTGGTCCATCTTCTCTACATTAAGAAGAGAGAGCCTGATTCATACATATCCCTTCATGCTGACAAGGTTGTTTGCCATAGAAGATGACTTTTCTCTCTCAGGTCTTTCGTAACTGCCTACATCTTCTCAAGGGATCATTTCTGCATGGACCTTTGATGTTCTCAACAGGTGGAACATGACCTACATTCCTGTATTTTAAGAGCAACCCTGTCCCTGCTGTTCTGTAAAGTTCGATTGAGAGAACAGTGTATGGTTTGGGTTAGTAACATGTTCAATTTGGGGTTAGGAATCCTTCTGCATGACGAATAATGGTATTGGGAAACTATGATATTTACAAGAATATATAGGTGAAATATGAGTATAAAAACAGAAATCTAGGGAAGATATGAAGTCCAGAAGGGCATTGGGCCCTTAATTGGTACACTTAGCTTTGAATTATTTTCTGCAAAAATGTCTCAGATAAATCTATATACAATGGCATAGGAGCTTGTACCTTGGATGATTGAATGTCGAATAGAACACCCACTCAAAAAGGGATTGTCGGTAGGATTAGAAAGATAGTCAGTAGGTTTACAAAGAAGAGTGAGAATAGGATTTAGACCAAAAGTTCTTAAGCAATAGGGTTTCAGGTAGACAGTGAATGTAAATGTCAGCACAAGTGAAGAGTCAGTCACAATGATGAACAGGGGAAAATATGTAGGAAAATAGATATAAATAGAGACATTACTAAATCAGGCAAAGTATAAAGTGAGTGATAGGATTAGACATTTTCAACAGGCTTGAGGTTGAATATATAATCTTAGGAAGAAACAAAAATGTAGTCACCAATAAGATTGACATTTGAGAGCATTAGGCCACCTGGACATGGAAGGTTTTAGTAATCCATGCTCACTTTCCATTTAGGCTTTGGTACAACCTTAAGGGTGACCTTTGATTTTTTTGTCCAGAATATTACTGTGATAAAATGTATATATAGATCAGGTGACATGAGTATTTCTTCCACCATTTTTTGAGGAATATTTTGAAAACGTATAAATTAGTATTGAGGGTAAAAATAGGTGTACCCTGTGTCTATGAATATAGAGATAATGCATGAATAGATCATACAGTTAATAAATAATATAACTGGTTCCCCTTTAAATAATGTATTGAATTGATATCTGAAAATATATAAGAAATCATATATTTTTTTTTAATTAATTTTTATTGTAGGTTGTTCAAAACATTACATAGTTCTTGATATATCATATTTCACACTTTGATTCAAGTGGGATATGAGCTCCCATTTTTACCCCATATACAGATTGCAGAATCACATCAGTTGCAGAACCATTGATTTACATATTGCCATTCTGGTGTCTGTTGTATTCTGCTGCCTTTTCTATCTTCTATTATCCCCCCTCCCCCCTCCCCTCCCCTCTTCTCTCTCTACCCCCTCTACTGTAGTTCATTTCTCCCCCTTATATTTTCCTCCTTTCCCCTCACATCCTCTTGTATGTAATTTTGTATACCCCTAAGGGTCTCCTTCCATTTACATGCAATTTCCCTTCTCTCTCCCTTTCCCTCCCACCTCTCATCCCTGTTTAATGTTAATCTTCTTCTCATGCTCTTCGTCCCTACTCTGTTCTTTGTTACTCTCCTTATATCAAAGAAGACATTTGGCATTTGTTTTTAAGGGATTGGCTAGCTTCACTTAGCATAATCTGCTCTAATGCCATCCATTTCCCTCCAAATTCTATGATTTTGTCATTTCTTAATGCAGAGTAATAATCCATTGTGTATAAATGCCACATTTTTTTTATCCATTCGTCTATTGAAGGGCATCTAGGTTGGTTCCACAGTCTTGCTATTGTGAATTGTGCTGCTATGAACATGGATGTAGCAGTGTCCCTATAGTGTGCTCTTTTTAGGTCTTTAGGGAATACACCGAGTAGGGGAATAGCTGGATCAAATGGTGGTTCCATTCCGAGCTTTCCAAGAAATCTCCATACTGCTTTCCATATTGGCCGCACCAATTTGCAGTCCCACCAGCAATGTACAAGAGTACCCTTTTCCCCACATCGTCGCCAGCACTTGATGCTGTTTGACTTCCTAATGGCTGCCAATCTTACTGGAGTGAGATGGTATCTTAGGGTGGTTTTGATTTGCATTTCTCTGACTGCTAGAGATGGTGAGCATTTTTTCATATACTTGTTGATTGATTGTATGTCCTCCTCTGAGAAATTTCTGTTCAGGTCCTAGGCTCATTTGTTGATTGGGTTATTCATTATCTCATTGTCTAATTTTTTTAGTTCTTTGTATATTCTGGATATTATGGCTCTGTCTGAAGTGTGAGGAGTAAAGATTTGTTCCCAGGACGTAGGCTCCCTATTTACCTCTCTAATTGTTTCTTTTGCTGAGAAAAAACTTTTTAGTTTGAGTAAGTCCCATTTGGTGATTCTAGTTATTAACTGTTGTGCTATGGGTGTCCTATTGAGGAATTTGGAGCCCGACCCCACAGTATGTAGATCATAGCCAACTTTTTCTTCTATCAAATGCCATGTCTCTGATTTGATATCAAGTTCCTTGATCCACTTTGAGTTAAATTTTGTCCATGGCGAGAGAAAGGGATTCAGTTTCATTTTGTTGCAAATGGATTTCCAGTTTTCCCAACACCATTTGTTGAAGATGCTATCCTTCTTCCATTGCATGCTTTTAGCCCCTTTATCGAATATAAGATAGTTGTAGTTTTGTGGATTGGCTTCTGTGTCCTCTATTCTGTACCATTGGTCCACCCGCCGGTTTTGTTACCAGTACCATGGTGTTTTTGTTACTATTGCTCTGTAGTATAGTTTGAAGTCTGGTATAGCTATCCCGCCTGATTCACACTTCCTGCTTAGCATTGTTTTTGCTATTCTGGGTCTTTTATTTTTCCATATGAATTTCATGATTGCTTTCTCTATTTCTACAAGAAATGCCATTGGGATTTTGATTGGCATTGGATTAAACCTATAGAGAACTTTTGGTAATATCGCCATTTTGATGTTGTTACTTCTACCTATCCATGAACAGGGTATATTTTTCCATCTTCTAAGATCTTCTTCTATTTCTTTCTTTAGGGTTCTGTAGTTTTCATTGTATAAGTCTTTCACCTCTTTTGTTAGGTTGATTCCCAAGTATTTTACTTTTATTGAGGATATTGTGAATGGGGTGGTTGTCCTCATTTCCATTTCAGAGGATTTGTCGCTGATATACAGGAATGCCTTTGATTTATGCGTGTTGATTTTATAGCCTGCCACTTTGCTGAATTCATTTATTAGCTCTAATAGTTTCTTTGTAGACCCTTTTGGGTCTGCTAGGTATCGAATCATGTCATCTGCAAATAGTGATAATTTGAGTTCTTCTTTTCTATTTTTATGCCTTTATTTTCTTTCGTCTGTCTAATTGCTCTGGCCAGTGATTCGAGAACTATGTTGAACAGAAGTGGTGAGAGAGGGCATCCCTGTCTTGTTCCAGATTTTAGAGGGAATGCCTTCAGTTTTTCTCCATTCAGAATGATGCTAGCCTGAGGCTTAGCATAGATTGCTTTTACAATATTGAGGTATGTTCCTGTTATCCCTAGTTTTTCTAGAGTTTTGAATATAAAGGGATGCTCTACTTTGTCGAATGCTTTTTCCGCATCTATCGAGATGATCATATGGTTCTTATTTTTAAGCCTATTGATGTGGTGAATAACATTTATTGATTTCCGTATATTGAACCAACCTTGCATCCCAGGGATAAATCCTACCAGATCATGTTGCACAATTTTTTTGATATGTTTTTGTATCCGGTTCGCCAGAAGTTTTTTGAGGATTTTTGCATCTAGGTTCATTAGAGATATTGGTCTGTAGTTTTCTTTCTTTGAAGTGTCTTTGTCTGATTTAGGAATCAGGGTGATGTTGGCCTCATAGAATGAATTTGGAAGTTCTCCCTCTTTTTCTATTTCCTGAAATAGCTTGAAAAGTATTGGTATTAGTTCCTCTTTAAAGGTTTTGTAAAACTCTGCTGTATACCAATCCGGTCCTGGGCTTTTCTTAGTTGGTAGTCTTTTGATGGTATCTTCTATTTCCTCAATTGATATTGGTCTGTTTAGGTTGTCAATATCCTCCTGACTCAATCTGGGCAAATCATATAACTTAAGAAATTTATCGATGCCTTCACTATCTTCTATTTTGTTGGAGTATAAGGATTCAAAATAATTTCTGATAATCTTCTGTATTTCTGAAGTGTCTGTTGTGATATTGCCTTTTTCATCCCGTATGCTGGTAATATGAGTTCTCTCTCTTCTTCTCTTCGTTAGCGTGGCTAAGGGTCTGTCGATTTTTTTTTTATTTTTTCAAAGAAACAACTTTTAGTTTTGTCAATTTTTTCTATTGTTTCTTTCGTTTCGATTTCATTAATTTCAGCTCTGATTTTAATTATTTCTTGTCTTCTACTTCTTTTGCTGTTGTTTTTCTCTTCTTTTTCTAGGATTTTGAGTTGAAGTATTAGATCATTTATTTGTTGGTTTTTTCCTTTTTTTAAGGAATGAACTCCAAGCAATAAATTTTCCTCTTAGAACTGCTTTCAATGTGTCCCATAGATTCCAATATGTTGTGTCTGTGTTTTCATTTATCTTTAACAATTTTTTAATTTCCTCCTTGATGTCTTCTATAACCCATTGATCATTCAGTAACCAATTGTTCATTCTCCAAGTGATGCATGATTTTTCCTTACTTCTTTTATCGTTAATTTTCAATTTCATTCCATTATGATCAGATAAGATGCATGGTATTATCTCAACTCCTTTATATTGTCTAAGAGTTGCCCTGTGACATAATATATGATCTATTTTTGAGAAGGATCCATGTGCTGCTGAGAAAAAAGTGTAACTGCTTAATATTGGGTGGTATATTCTATATATGTCAATTAAGTCTAGGTTATTAATTGTGTTATTGAGCTCTATAGTTTCCTTATTCAACTTTTGTTTGGAAGATCTGTCCAGTGGTGAGAGAGGTGTGTTGAATCTCCCATGATTATTGTATGGTGGTCTATTAGACTCTTGAACTTGAGAAGTGTTTGTTTGATGAACATAGCTGCACCATTGTTTGGGGCATATATATTTATGATTGTTATGTCTTGTTGGTGTATGGTTCCCTTGAGAAGTATGTAGTGTCCATCTTCATCCCTTTTGATTAACTTTGGCTTTAAATCAATTTTATTTGATATGAATATGGACACTACTGCTTGTTTCCGAAGTCCATATGAGTGATATGATTTTTCCCAACCTTTCACCTTCTATCTAAGTATGTCTTTTCCTATCAAATGCGTCTCCTGAAGGCAGCATATTGTTGGGTCTTGTTTTGTGATCCATTCTACTAGCCTGTGTCTCTTAATTGGTGAGTTTAAGCCATTAACATTTAGGGTTATTATTGAGATATGGGTGTTCTTCCAGCCATATTGGTTTATTTATGTTACTAAACATGTTTTGTTTTCCTCTTTGATTATTCCCCCCCCTTCACTGTACTACCTCCCGCTGTTGGTTTTCATTGACATTTTCCATTTCCTCTTCCTGTAATATTTTGCCAAGGATGTTTTGAACACATGGTTTTCTAGCTGCAAATTCTTTTAACTTTTGTTTATCATGAAAGGTTTTAATTTCATCTTCCATCCTGAAGCTTAATTTCACGGGATACACAATTCTTGGTTGGAACCCATTTTCTTTTAGTGTATGAAATATGTTATTCCAGGATCTTCTAGCTTTCAGAGTCTGTGTTAAAAGATCAGCTGTTATCCTGATTGGTTTACCCCTAAATGTAATCTGCTTCCTTTCTCTTGTAGCTTTTAAAATTCTCTCCTTATTCTGTATGTTGGGCATCTTCATTATAATGTGTCTAGGTGTGGATCTCTTATGATTTTGCACATTCGGCGTCCTGTAGGCTTCTAGGATTTGGGATTCTGTCTCATTCTTCAAGTCTGGGAAGTTTTCTCGTATTATTTCGTTGAATAGATTGCTCATTCCTTTGGTTTGGACCTCAATACCTTCCTGTATCCCAATGACTCTTAAGTTTGGTCTCTTTATGTTATCCCATATTTCTTGAATATTCTGCTCATGGTTTCTTAACAGCTTTGCTGAGCTGTCTATGTTCTTCTCCAGTTGAAATACTTTGTCTTCATTGTCTGATGTTCTATCTTCTAAGTGTTCTACTCTTCTGGTAGTATTCTCAATTGAGTTTTTAAGTTGGTTTATTGTTTCCTGCATTTCCAGGATTTCTGTTTGTTTGTTTTTTATAACCTCTATCTCCCTGAATAATTGATCTTTTGCTTCTTGGATTTGTTTATGTAATTCATTGTCGAATTGGTCGAAGTGGTCTTTCATTGTCTGATTTTCCTGTCTAATGTCTTCCTTGAGACTCCAGATCATCTGAAGCATGTATATCCTGAATTCTTTATCTGACATTCCATCTGCTGCAGATATTACCTCTTCTAAAGTTGAATTGACCTGCATTGCTTGTGGTCCTTTTTTTCCTTGTCTTTTCATACTGATCGCGTTTCTTTCTGCTTGGTGAAACTGTTGTGTTATTGATTTTTCCCCCTATATATTTATATTGCTTTTGTATAGCTGCATCGTCTCCCTTGGAGGCTTTGGCGGTGGTTCTGCCCCTCCTTCAATTGAGGCAATGTGCCTACCACGCCGGGAGGCCGCTGTGCCTGTACTTTCGATGGGCCTGTTCTTTCGGTGGTCACAGGTCCGCCTACCTTGCAGGAGTGAGCAGCGGTTTTGCCCCTCCGCTGGCCACTAGGCCTGTTCTGTCTGTCGGTTGCAGGTCTGTCTACCTAAAAGGCGCTGGTGGCGGCTCTGCACCTCCCCCAACCGGGGTGATGTATCTGGCGGGCCACTGGGCCTGTTTTGTCGGTGGTCACGGTTCCGCCTACATTGCACGTGCGTGGAGCAGCTGTGTCCCTCTGAGAGTTGCTGAGCCTGACCTGCCGGTGGATGGCAAGTGTGCCTACCTTGCAGGCGCAGGGGTGGCTCTGCCGCTCCGCAGGTCACTGGGCCTGATCTGCTGGTGAGTTGCAGATCTGCCTAACTTGCAGGCGCCCGGCGGCTCTGCCCCTCCCCCAACCGGGGCGGGGCGATGTGTCTGGCCGGCCGCTGGGCCTGTTCCGTTGGTGGTCACGGTTCAGCCTACCTAGCAGGCACGTGGGGCAGCTGTGTCCCTCCGCAGGTTTTTGGGCCTGACCTGCCGGTGGGTCGCAGGTCTGCCTACCTTGTAGGCTCGGGGGGTGGCTCTGCCGCTCTGTGTATTGCTGTGCCTGTTCTGCTGGTGGGTCGCGGGTCCGCCTACCTTGCAGGCACCCGGCGGCTCTGCCCCTCCCCCAACCGGAGCTATGTGTCTGGCGGTCCACTGGGCCTCTTTTGTCAGTGGTCACGGTTCCGCCTACCCTGCACGCGCGTGGAGCAGCTGTGTCTCTCTGAGAGTTGCTGGGCCTGACCTGTCGGTGGGTGGCAAGTGCGCCTACCTTGCAGGCCCGGGGGTGGCTCTGCCGCTCCGCGGGTTGCTGGGCCTGATATGCTGGTGAGATGCATGTCTGCCTAACTTGCAGGCGCCCGGCGGCTCTGCCCCTCCCCCAACCGGGGTGGGGCAATGTGTCTGGCCGGCCTCTGAGCCTGTTCTGTTGGTGGTCAGGGTTCTGCCTACCCAGCAGGCTCGTGGGGCAGCTGTGCCCCTCCGCAGTTCCTTGAGCCTGACCTGCCGGTGGGTGGCAAGTGCACCTATCTTGCAGGCCCGGGGGTGGCTCTGCCGCTCCACAGTTGCTGGGCCTGATCTGCTGGTGAGTCGCAGGTCTGCCTACCTTGCAGGCGCCCGGCGGCTCTGCCCCTCCCCCAACCTTGGCGGGGCGATGTGTCTGGCCGGCCGCTGGGCCTGTTCTGTTGGTGGTCACAGTTCAGCCTACCTAGCAGGCACGTGGGGCAGCTGTGCCCCTCCGCAGGTTTTTGGGCATGACCTGCCGGTAGGTCACAGGTCTGCCTACCTTGTAGGCTCGGGGGGTGGCTATGCCGCTCTGTGGATTGCTGTGCCTTTTCTGCTGGTGGGTCGCGGGTCCGCCTACCTTGAAGGCGCCCGGTGGCTCTGCCCCTCCCCCAACCGGAGGGATGTGTCTGGTGGTTCACTGGGCCTGTTTTGTCGGTGTTCACAGTTCCGCCTACCTTGCACACGCGTGGAGCAGCTGTTTCATTAGTGCCTGGGCACACTCTTCTTGTTGGCCTCCCTAAGGCCCTAAGTTTGTATAGCTTGGGGCTGAGAACCCCCAGCCAATTTGCTTTCCTTCTGGTAGCCACGCCCCCGTATCTGGTGCAAGAGACCTCAGTTGTCAGCACTGGTGGGAGCGGTAGCCGTGAGTCCCACGCCGAGGCGAGTCGGTGCAAGAGACCTCAGTTGTCAGCACTGGTGGGAGCGGTAGCTGGGAGACCCGCGCCGCGCAGCTCCCGCCGGCTCCTGTGCCAGCGCTGCCTCCGGGTTTTCTTGACTACCACGCCGGCAGGTCGCTGGACCTGTTCCGGGCCCGGGCGGCGGCTCTGTTCGGCCCCTCTGGCCTCCACAGTATTCAGCAGGACCCGGACCGAGAAACAGTTTCCGCGGGTTCTTTATCACCGAGCCAAAACAGTTAGGGGAGCCAGAATTCGGCCTCTCCGGACTTGGTGCATGCTCCTACAGGAGCAGGCTCCAAGAAGCAGTTTCAGCGGGTTCTATAGCCCTGGGCCAGAGCAGCTCCGGGAGCCGGAACTCCGACACTCCGGGCTCGGTGCGTGTTCTGATAGGAGCAGGCTCCAAGAAGCAGTTTCCGCGGGTTATTTAGCACTAAGTCTGAGCAATTTGTCTGCGAGATGCAGACAATTGTCAGCCTGAAATTACCTGTTCTATAGCTGAAAGAGCTGCAATCAGTTGAAAACAAGGATGGTGACGTCAGCTCTCCAAGATGGTGGCCGCTGGCTTCCTCCGTGGTCTGACCGGTGTGGAGAACCAAACTGGACAGTTTCCTTTCCCCGTCTCAAACCCAGAATTCGGCTCCGAGCTCAGCAAATGCCTAGCTGGCAGGAGCCCACAGAATCAGCATCGCTGTATCTCTGCGCCACCAGCCTGTCGTTTCCCAGCGCGCGCCGCAGACTCCAGCCATGGGGTGATCTGCCGAACAAGCAGCGCTTCATACAGACAGACAGATCGCTCGCATTTGAGTCCCTGAAGCTAATCCTCGTGCGATGAAAATCCTTCCACTAGGTTTTGGAGCACCCCAATTTTGCTGGAAATTCCTAACAAGATAGCTTTTAGCCATTCTAACTCGTCATTTTCCCTCACAGTGACGCAGTACACGGAGTTACTGCACTCCCTTTGCGGCCATCTTGCCTCTCAAGAAATCATATATTGATATAGAATCATTCATAACAACTAGTTATACGTCTAATTGTAATCCTAGGCTTATGGTTTATCATGAAGAGTGTGTGAGTTTTGCTTCAAAAGTGATTATGGAAATCAAAGATAATGTGTTTTGAAAGAAGTCTCATGAAAAGACCAGTTTGAAACATGGCGGAACACGTGTTTTCTGAAGCAGAAAGTGATTGAAAGTGAAATATATGCCTATAAATTTGTGAACTTGTGGATGAAATATATATCCTATAATGTGCATAAACTGAAGAAATAGTAATGTACCAGTGTTGAAATAAAAATGAACTTCAAAATACTTATCATGTCCCATAGGAATCTACTTGCATTGATGTGAAACTGGATCAGTTACGGTAGAAATATTAGGATTCATATGCACCATTCACTGAAGTTAGTTTTCAATACTAGGAAAAAAATACGTATATCAGGTGAATGAATATTTCTGAGAATAATCTTGTGAAAAGTTTTTTATAAATCCACATACATATTCATGAATGAATTTAGGGAGTGTATAATAAGACACATATATTAAATATTTTGAAATATCTGGAGAGAATATATATATATATATATATATATATATATATATATATATATAACCACACACAGATTTTAAAAATTAGCACTATATATGCCAATCGAATTACACCGTGAAATACATATCATCCACAGATCCAAAAATATTCATTTTACTGGATATGGATTTATGTATAACTTTTTTCAACTAGGAAGCTCACCCATAGTTTGAATTTTCAGTTCAAACAGCGTTTAGGAGGAGTGATCTCTTCTCACACTTTGTATCTGCCAAGTTATGTAACTCACAAGAATGTACGTGTGATACCAGGTAGGATTCTATATGTGCATATAAAAATACATGTGCTGAATAGAATACAGAGAAAGGGAGACAGGAATTCACATATTTGTTAACTTTAAAAGCACATGGAAAACTATTTCAACAAAAAATTTACTAGATTTATAACTCCTACCCTATATAATGCAAAAGGCAAGTCCAAGTATACAACGTGCCTCCTCTGAACTGCTTGTATTTCTATTCTGTTTCGATTATTTTTCTCCATCATATTAGGATTAGTATTCAGAATCTAGTAGGGTATGTGTTAGTGTCAGGGATTCAGTATATCAAATGTAAAATAGAAAAATGAAACCAATGTGTATGCAAATATGTGCTAAACAAAATCTTCCCACTCTCATCCAGAACAATTCCTTGACATTTCCTTCCCCCAAAGTAAGACACAATTAGAGGAGTAGAGTAATAAAATCTGTGAATAATATGCTCAGGAGTTTACAACCTTGGAAGTGGTAGAGGAGTTTTCCTAGTATGGGACAGGATAAACACTCCATATATATGGAGCTCTGCTGGCCTAAATACTTCTTGAGAAACTGCCTCTGAGTTTGGGCACTTGAAATATATGTTTTTGTCAGGAGCTTTAGCTTCTTTCTAGTGAGACCATCAAAGCTGTGTCTGCATCTATGTGACCTGGAGGACATGATTTCTTATTTTCCAATGAACATGAGGCAGCAGTGCTGAATTCTCTCTTTGTAAGTAAACTGTGGCCACTGGGGGCTAAGGGTATTCCCATGTGGACTGGGAAGCCATTTGGTCATCCTCCACTTTTCGTGGTATTTCTTGCTGCGGCACTGGGACTTTGGCATTTGCTTCATGAAATAAAAGAAGTTCAACTGGGACACAGTTCTGGAGGCAATTCTGTCATGTGTGGTTGGTCAGGGTCTGCAGGAGAATGCACCAACCAGGGTTCTATCCCACATAGCTTGACCACATGTCCATACCAACCTGATTTTGAACATTGCCCGGAAACATCTCCATATAACAAGAAGCCTTTACATGGAAGGGTCTGCTGGCTGCACCATGTCAGTCACAAGCCATTTGGAAGCCAATGGCAGATCCACATGGCCCCACCACAAATTTTTTATCACACACCTGCCTACCACTGCTCTAGGCCCACTACTCAGCAGGTTCCAACATACTGGCATCTCTGTTCTACACCATTTTCATGAAACCCACTCAATCAAGGCACTGTCTTGCATATTTACAATCAGCAACAGACATCCAAAGTTTCTCCAGTGCCACCTGGTCATGGGAATTTCAAAAATTTCATGGTATTTATCTAGGCATTTTTCAAGGATGACGTTGCAGGCACTGTGGGTTTCAATTCATTCAGGAACCATTAAATGGTGAGGAAGCTCATTTCAATGAATGCTCTGTAGAACTCTCACAGGCAAGGCTTCCCAAAGAGTGGCCAAAATGTCACATGAAGCCAGGCCCATTGAGGTCTACAATGTGACGTCCATGGGTGTTGTGACTCTCAACTATGGCTGCCAAGTCTTTCAGAATTAAATCCTGTGATATCCTGGCTGAGATACCCAGGGCTCTGTGGAAAGCCAACCTGGGCCTAGATCTCAGTTTCCAAGGGTGATTCTCATGGGTGGACTCCTAAAATCCCAACAAAATTCATGGCAATACTTCTCTGAATTCAGTCTCTAAGGGGAATCACACCAGAGTTCAAGCCCAGGTGGTCCAGGTCATGTCTTCATACTGGACACAAATGACCAAATTTAAAACCAAAACCCTCCCATATGGCCCTCATCTTCTTCCATATAGACACTAATCACAACCTCTGGCGGAAGGTTTCCATGAGTGGCGGAGTCCAAGAGAGTGTCCAAAATAACTCCCTTGCCCCTCATTGGCGTAAATTCAGGGTGGTCTGGACACCCTTCATGTGAAACAGGAGTGATCAAATATGCTAGACGTTAATACTTCTATGCTTCTCCAATTTGTGGAAAACTGAGTGTCAGGTATATATTTTTATGTGATTTGCAGTCATGAGAAATCACAAGCACCTCTGCAGGTCTTTGAAGAACCCATTTGACCCAAAGGATCCCTATTCTCACTTGATGGAGTTCAAGAACTTTAAAGAGGAAGGCGACAGACTTCATCCACAAGGACTGCTTTTTGGCCATTTTGGTTTTGGATGCACACATGGGATCTCTCTTTACATCCACCAGGTGCTGAAAATCTAAGCCACAACCTCACACAGTGCCAAGAGGCTGATTCAGACACATCCCTTTCCAAAGCAATTAAGCAAAGAGCCACAGGTGATGCCAATTCATTTCCATTTGAAAACTGTTTTCTTTAGGCTTCACAAAGGGGTGGCCTGAGGCAAAGACCTTCCTGACATTCAGGGGAACAGAACAATAGGTTAGCAAATGGCCCAAAGCAGTGTTTCTCCACTGAGACTTTCCTGGTCACACTGATATCTGAATTTTCTGAGATGCTCACCATTCCCTTCAGCTATCCAGTACATGGCCATGTCACAGAGCTTGGAGGTGGTACATAACTTGGTCACAAAATCATGAGCCTATTCTGGAGAGTGGCCAGAATTCAGGAAGAAAACAGGAACTTAGGAAGATAGCAAGTGTTACCCATCCATAAGGCAAGCCGCATTCCTTTCATACATTGGGCAGAAAGAATTCTGGTAAGCTTTCTACTAGCCTGGACACATCCTTTGATGCATTCTCTTTTCTAATGTCTACAACCATGGACACAGTGGGATACACAGACTTAAAAACACTCACCTTGTCAAATCACTTGTTAGAAATCGTCCACTCCAAACCAAACAAACTGCCTTTCCTACCTATTCTCAAAACATGAGACAAAATCACAAACACACACTCACACCCACAAAGTCACCTCCTTTCCCAAAGTAGGTCTCTGACTATCGGGTGTGACCTCTGACTGGTGGGCCTTACTATGTTCCCATCAAATGGCCTGTTCTGTCTCAGATCTGGTTTCCTTGGCCAACTCTGTGAAGTTGTCAGGAGACAGCGGTGAGCCACTTCCTGCTTACTCAGGAAAGGCCACTCTTCAGAGCTTTCCTGGCATTTGGCCATCCTCACATCAGTAGATACCAAGAAAGACTGACTCTGTCCTTGGTAAGTCAAATGAAGGGAGACCACTTTGACTGGGCCTGGGACTAGATTTGTGTGCCTGGATGCCTGGATCCCAAGTTCAGAGAGTTCCATCACCAAGAATGTGAGGTGAGGTCACTTCCTTCAGGAACTGAATGAGGACAATGCCTTGGCAAGCACGTTGTCCTAACATTTGCTACCAAAGGTCCCATGAAATGGAGGCTGTCCCTAATTCCTTTGACACTTTCACAAGTTAGAATGGTATATCAAACATTGGTAACCAGGAACAGCTCTCCACAGAGGCCTCGTTTTGTCCTTCTTCTCTACATAAAGAAGAGAGAGGCTGATTCACTCACATCCCTTCATGCTGACCAGGTTGTTTGCAATGAAAGATGACTTTTGCTCTCTCAGTTCCTTCATAGGTGCCTACAACTTCTCTAGGGATCATTTGCGCATTGACCTTTGAGTTTCTCAGCAGTTGGAAGATCCCCTACATTCCTGTATTTTAAGACCAACTCTGTCCTTGCTCTTCTCTAAAGTTAGATTGAGGGAACAGTGTATGGTTAGGGTTAATAACAGGTTTGATTTGGAATAGAAATCATTCTGCTGGATGAATAATGGTATTGGGAATCTGCGATATTTTCAAGAATATATAGGTAAAATATAGGAATCTGAAAACAGAAATCTAGGTAAGATTTGAAGCCCAGAAGGGCATTGGGCCCTTGATTGCGGTATTAAGCATAGGACCTTGTAACTTGGATGATTGATTTTCAAAGAGAACTTCCAGTCAAAATGGATAGTCAGGAGTATTAGGAAGATAGTCGGTATGTTTATAAAGGAGAGTGAGTATAGGATTTGGACCAAAAGTTCTTTAGCTATAGGGTTTCGGGTATTGAGTGAATGTAAATGTCAGCACATTTGAAGAATTAATCACAATGATGAACTGGGGAAAATATGTAGGAATGCAGATATCAATAGAGACTTTAGGAAATCTGGCAAAGTATAGTCGGTAGTGAAATGTTAATAAAATAGATTCTTGTCACTTCCTGTTTTTCTGTATGCTTAATAAAACACTGTTGAAATCTTGAGAAGAGTTTTCTAATCTTTTTCCCAGAATGTGCTGTCCCCAACTGCCAAACTTCAGAATGTACTTTCTCACCCAGTTGCACGCAAACTGCTCACCCGCCCAGGCCCATCAATAAACTTTCCTCCCTGCCCTCTTCAAGGAAAGTATATAAGCTCTACTTAAGCTGTTCTCAGGGTTCTCTGCTCTATTCAAATGAGCTCTGAGCCCCAGCATGCTGGACCCCCAATAAAAGCTTTGTTTTTGCATGAGAGAGTCTCTTAGTGGTCTCTTCTCCCAATGCTCTTCCGATCTTTATATATGGAGGTTCCACCGAAATCCAGCAGCGGTGAATGAGAGACCCCAATGGGCTACTCTCAGGGTAAGTAAGGCGCCTCTTTCTGGTTTCAGGTTTCAGGTTAGGGCTTGGCAAAATGGCTGTCGATGAAGTGTGTGAGCTCTCTTTGATGGTGGCTGGCAGACGTGTCACAGAACCACAAGCCAAGTCCCTGGGGGACGCCACAGAGGACTCAGGAATCGAGGAATAATAGTCCCCTCAACTCAGTGATACTTTGTTTCAGATTCAGTATTGCCAGCCCATCGGGTTTTGCCGCCTGCTCAGTCTTGGTCTCAGTGTTGGACGTCCATTGCCTGTCTTTATTGTTTTCTCTTGTCTGTGTCCTGTGTCGTTGCTTTTATTGTTTGTGTATCTTTCATTATGGGACAGATCACTTCAATGCCTCTGTCCCTGAAACTTGATCTATGGACCAAAGTCCGCTTAAGGGCTCAGAATGTTTCTTTTTCGGTAAAATGCTGGACCTGGCAGACTCTGTGTGCCTCAGAATGGCCCACCTTTGGATTCGGATGGCCCCTAGAAGGATCTTTCTACTTCCCACTAATTTAAAAAGACAGAGATATTGTCTTACAGCCAGGGCCACATAGCCATACTGATAAACAGGAATATACCTTAACTTGGCAGGACCTCTGCAAATCTCCTCTTCCGTGGGTGAAGCCTTTCCTTGCTGTGTCCCCGTTCCTACTCCTTCCCCCACGATCTCTCAACCCCTCTGCTCCTCCTCCTCCTCCACCCTCTGTTCTCCCTGAGTCACAAGATTTGACTCTACTGGACTCTCCTCCCCTTCCTTATCTTCTACCCTTGTCCCACAACCCCCAACACCCTCTAAGTGATTCTCCAGCTGCCGACTCAGCCTCTCCGCAATTGGAGGACGCTAAGCCAGCCCAGGGCCCTCCAGATAACTCCCCTGCGTCACACACAGCCCCTCCTCCCCTGGAGGAACCTGGACTTGCTAAAGGAACTCGCCGGTGGCAAATGATTGAAAACCCTGGAACTCCCGTGTTGCTTCCCTCCATCCCTAAGGGCCAATGATTGACGATGGCCATGGGGAAAAAAATGGAAGCCTACCAGTATTGGCTTTCTCCTCTTCAGACCTATATAAATGGAAAAATAACAATCCCCCTTTTACCGAGGACCCAACCTGGCTCTCACGTCTGGTGAAGTCATTGATGTTTTCACACCAACCTACTTGGGATGACTGCCAACAACTCCTAGGGACTCTCTTCATGACAGAGGAACAAAAGAGAATCCTCCTGGAGGCTAGAAAAAAGTATCCTCGGACCAAATGCGTGACCGACACAACTTCCCAACATATTCAAAGCCGGCTTTCTCTTGAAACGACCCAACTGGGACCCCAACACCTTTGAAGGTAGGGAGCATCTGTCCACTTATCGCCGGGCTCTAATAGTGGGTATCGTAGTGGCCGCTAGGTGACCAACTAATTTGGCCAAGGTAAGAGAGATTATTTAAGGGCCTGATGAATCTCCCTGTATGTTCCTAGAGATAATTATGTAGGCATATAAGAGACATACTCCTTTCGATCCTCAGGCAGAGGATCAAAAGGCATCTGTCACAATGGCCTTTATTGGGAAAGCTGCCCTGGATATTAAAAGAAAGTTACAATGCTTAGATGGATTACAAGATATGACTTTGAGGGATTTAGTCAGAGAACCCGAGAAGGTATACTTTAAGAGAGAAACTGAGGAAGAGAAGGGAGCTGAGTGAGGATAAAAGAAACAAAAGACAGACTAAGGCATTGACTAAGGTCCTGGTCACAACAACAAATAGGCCAGAAACTAAGAAACAGAGAGACAGGAAGGGATACCTGGGCACACACTAGAGGCCACCCCTGGCCTCAGATCAATGTGCCTACTCTAAAGAAAAAGGACACTGGGCCAAAGAGTGCCCTAGAAAGAGACAGCCATGCCAGCCAGATATTCTGACTCTGGAGGAATACTAAGAAAGTCCGGGCTCAGATCCTCTCCCTGACCTCAAGGTAACTTTTGAAGTGGAGGGGAACACAATAAACTTTGAAGTAGATACAGGGGCAATATACTCAGCCCATAAGGCCCATTGGGCCCTCTACCGAATAAAAGGTCTCTAATTCAAGAGTCTAACAGAAGTAAATATCGGGCTTTGACAACTAAGAGGACCATGGACCAGGGAAAAGGAAAAATCCATCACTCCTTCCTAGTAATCCCAGAATGCCTGGCCCCATTGATGGGCAGAGTTCTGCTCACCAAGCTCTGGGCCAAAATAACTTTTAACCCTGAAGGCCCCCAAGTGGAATTTTTTAATCCTTCAGTAACTACTCCTATAATCATGGCTCTAACTATGTCAGTAGCAAATGTTCATCAACTCACTCACCTTTGTTCAAAGAAACTGCATTCATTCGTGAAGGATCAAGAACACAGTTTTCCACTAACCTACTCACAGCAAAAGCAAATAACTGAATGGGTAACAAAAGCCTGTCAGGTCCATTAATTGGTTAAAGCTTACACTTCCAAGCTTCCTGCAGGAAAGCACCTATGAGGAACCAGACGAGGACAATTCTGGGAAGTGGACTTTACTGAAATTAAGCCAGTAATGTATGGACTTAAATAACTCCTAGTCTATGAACATACATTTTCAGGATGTATTGAAGCCTTCCCCACACACACACACAAAAAGAAATAAAAAAGAAGAAAAAAGAAACATCGCAAATGGTTGTAAAGAAGATCCTGGAAGATATTTATTCTCCCCTTGACGACCAGTATTCTTAACCCTCATCAGCCCCTTAAGCTGCGATGGCTGATCACAAATCCTACTGGACACGAAGTATGGCCTATCTCGAATACAGCCCCCTTACGAACCTGGTGGCCATCTCTCCACCCAGTCATTTGTCAGCTGGCTATAGGTCTTTCCTATTGGGATATCCCTGATTAACAGGATCCCACTAAAATTCCATTAAATCCCTTCCATACCATAGATAATGGAAACAAACATTATAGATGTAGGGACACGTGAGCCAGATGCAGGTTGGCTAGCCTAGATTACTATGTTTGCCCGGCAGACTATCAAAGCCACAAACAGTCACGGCTGTGGGGGGGGAGAGCAGACTTCTATTGTAAGTCATGGGGATGTGAGCATACATGGACTGTCAGATGGAACCCAAACTCCTCATCAAATTCTGTACACAGCATTGGCCATATTACGAATTAGATAACCAAAACCGATGGCCCCCAGAGGGGTCTCTAGATCCTCAAATTCTGGGTGACCTTTTTAACTTCTGCAAGTGCTCAAAAGGGTGAAAGTAGATTCCGCTATGTGGAGGCCTTCTCTCTCCTTTGCTCACATCCTGAACTATGCTTCTCCAATAGATGCTCACCCTCAGCCTTGTGCTCCAGACTCTCTGCTGTCACTCCCACCTCAGCAACTTGATTTCTCCCCTCCAATATCTAGATCAAAAACCCAAATCTCAACTGGTTCTCAGACCATTGCTCCCTTGCTGAGGTTGCAGGTACTGAGGTACCACTCCATTCACTCACTCCTCTCCTCTCCTGTCAGTGCCCGCACCGGGTCCCACCCAGTCCTCTTACCACCTAATGCAAAGCTCAAACCCGCTGAGAAGAATCCTCAGACCCTAATACAAGATGTAATGAAAATGGCCTTTTATGTTGCTTTGTCATCACTAAAAACAGGTTACTAAGAATTTAAAGTCCCTCACAGGCTTTTTGGAATCTCACTCCCGTCTCCCCCTCTGTTCTATCTGTTCTACTGCTCAAGTTTTTGTTGCTATTAAGATCCCAAAGCCCTCTCCCAATATTCTTTTACGTCTCTCCTTCCTCATTCTCAGATCCACAGAGCTGCTCTTATCCCTGCCTTCCAAATTGTCCCCCTCTGTACCAGGCCCACAGAAAAGTCTTAACTGACCTTCTCCAGAAGTCTTCACCATGGCTGATTTAGGACTTTCAGCAAAAGAGTCCCGATAAAAGAGTTCACTGTAGATAAACTTCCTATTTTTGTGTTGCCCTGGTCTCCTTGTCAACTGGCTAAAAAATTCAGCACTCCTGATCTAGACACACCCTTACTAGTTTTTCACAAAATATTTGTAAAAAGGCCTCTGGTCTTGAGCTGGGGCTTCACAGAGATGGCTACATTTCTATGATAAAGAAGTTACAAACTGGGCTGTATGGAAACAGCTGGAAGGGGGAAAAAAAGAAAGGGAAGACACCCCCACCCAGGTGTCCTTGAAAAGTTAACTTGCCCAAACTGAGGAAAAAACAGAAACAAAAACTGCTTTTTGTGAACTTCTGCAGACTGTGAACTTCTGAGCCCCTTCCCTTACGTGTTGGGTACAAAATTCTGAAACTACGTAACTTGGGTTTCAGGGGATTAATTGATTACAACAGAAGCAATGCCCTCTGAATCTGGTTGAAACCAAAAAAGACTGTTTCCGTGTCTTTGGTGCTATCTTAGGTGCCTTGCCTTGTCCGTCCGTACAACAGTATAATTCTATATACTTAAACATTGTTTATGTTTTCATGAAATGGTTAACAGATGTGATTAATTGTGAAATGGTGCAGATGTTTCCCAGAGTGCTCTATCATGACGCAGGTTCATCTGAAGATCAAAGAGGGGGACATACAACCCGGTTCCGCTGGGAACATATGTCCCTCACCTTAGCCATTCTATTACGAATAGGAGTTGCTGCAGGGTTGGGCACAAGAACCACTGCTCTGGTCCATGGGACACAACAAGTGACCCAATTAGAAGCAGCAATAGATCAAAACTTAAAGATTTTAGAAACCTCCATCACAGCTTTGCAGGAATCTTTAACCTCTCTCTCTGAAGTTGTTTTACAGAAAAGGCGAGGGTTGGACCACCTTTTCATGACAGAAGGGGGCCTTTGTGCTTCATTGAGGGAAGAATGTTGTTTTTATGTCGACAATAATGTGGTTGTAAAAAAATCTATGAGTAAATTAAAAAGATGCCTTGAAGAGCAACAACGAGAGAGAGAGGCACAAAAAGGGTAGTTTGAGTCTTTTTTTACACAGTCCCCCTGGTTAATTACGTTTTTATCAACCCTGGCTGGTCCAATAATAATCCTCATAGTATTACTAACTATAAAACCCTGTTTCCTCAATCATGTAATTTCTTTTCTTCAAGCTCAAATTGGACAAATTAAAATTATGGTAATACCCCACTAGCAGACATAGAATGTGACACCCCACAACGATCACTTTTATGATTAAAAGTAGCCAGAAAAAGAAGTGGGGAATGAAAGGTTAATAAAATATGTACTTGTAACTTCCTGTTTTTCTGTACGCTTAACAAAACACTGTTGAAATCTTGAGAACTCTTTGCTAATCTTGTTGCCAGAATGTGCTGTCCCCAATTGCCAAACTGCAGAATCTACTCCCTCACCCGGTTGAATAGAAACCTGAACTGTACTTGGATCATTGAATGTAGAAGAGAACATCCATTCAAAAAGTTATAGTCAGTTGGATTAGAAATATAGTCGGTAAGTTTAGGAAGAAAAGTGAGTATAGGATTTGAAACAAAAGTTCTTTAGCAATAGGGTTTTGGTTAGAGAGTCAATGTAAATGTCAACACAAGTGAAGAGTCAGTCACAATGATGCACAGAGCAAAATATGTAGGAAAGCAGATATCAATAGAGACATTAGGAAATCAGGAAAAGAATAAAGTGAGTGATGGGATTAGATATTTTCAACAGGGTTGAGGATGAATATGTGAGCTTAGGATAAAACAAATATGAAGTCAACAATAAGATTGACATTTGATAGAATTAGCGTAGCCCAAGACAGTGTCCAAAATAAGCTCTGTTGCCCCTCATTTGCCTAAATTCCCAGTGGCCTGTACACCCTTCCTGTGTACCAGGAGTGATGAAATAGGCCTGCCCTTAATACTGCTCTGCTTCTCCAATTTGAGTCCTACTGAGTGTCAGGTACAGATTCTTTATGTGAATTGGAAAGATGAGAAAACTCAAGCACCTATTGGATAGCCTCTGAATAGATTTGAAGAACTCATTTGACCCAAAAGATCCCTATTCTCACTTGATGGAATTCAGGAACCTTACAGAGGAAGGCAAAATACTTCATCAACAATGACTGCTCTTTTTGCCATTTTGGATTTTATGCACCCATGGGATCTTTCTTTAGATCCATCAGGTGCTGAGAATCTAAGTCAAAGAATCACACTGGGCCAAGAGGCTGATTCACACACATCTCTTTCCAAATCAATTAAGGAAAGAGCCAAAGGTAAAGCATATTTATTTCCATTTGAAAAATCTTTCCTTCAGGATTCACAAAGGGTTGGCCTGAGACAAAGACCTTCCTGACTCTCAGGGCAACAGAACAATAGGTAAGCAAATGGCCCAAAGCAGGGATTCTCCACTGAGACTTTACAGGTCACACTGATATCTGAGTTTTCTGAGATGCTCGCCATTCCATTCAGCTATCCAGTACATGGCCATGTCACAGAGCTTGGAGGTAGTACATATCTTGGACACAAAACCATGAGCCTATTCTGGAGATTGGCCATAATTCAGGAAGAAAACAGCAACTTAGGAAGGTAGCAGGTATCGCCCATCAATAAGGCAAGCCACAGTCAATTCATAAATTGTGCTGGATGAATGCTGGGAAGCTTTCTATGAGACAGGACACATCCATTGATGCATTCTCTTTTCTAATGTCTACAAGCACGGACACAGTGGGATACACAGACATAGAAACACTTGCATTGTCAAACGACTTACTAGAAACAGTTCACTCCAAACCAAACAAACTGCCTTTTCTACCTATTCTCAGAACATGAGACAAAACCACAAACCCACACCCGCAATGGCACCTCCTTCCCCCAAATAGGTCTGTGGCTCTCCGGAGTGTGCTCTGACTGATGGGCCATACTATGATCCTCCAAAATGGCCTGCCCTGTCTCAGATCTGATCTTCTTGGCCAACAATGTGAAGTTGTTAGAAACCAGGAGTGAGCCACTATCTGCTTTCTCAGGAAGAGCCCCTCTTCCGAGCTTTCCTGGCATTTGGCCATCCTCACATCAGTAGGTATCAAGAAAGACTGACTCTGTCCTTTGTAAATCCAAAAAAGTGAGACCACTGGGACTAGGACTGGGACTGGCTCTGGGTGCCTGGCTTTCTGTATACCAAGTTCAGAGAGTTCCATCACCAAGGAAGTGAGATGAGATCACTTCCTTCAGGAACTGAATGAGATCACTGCCTTGGCAACCACTTTGTCATAACAATTGCTCCCAACGGTCCCATGAGATGAGGGCTGCCCCTACTTCCTGTGACACTTTCACAAGTTAAAATGGTATATCACCCGTAGGCAAAAGGGAACAGCTCTCCACACAGGCCGGGTTTGGTCCATCTTCTCTACATTAAGAAGAGATAGGCTCATTCTGACGAAACCCTTAATCCTGACCAGGTTGTTTGCCATGGAAGATGATTTTTGCTCTCTCAGGTCTTACATAGCTGCCTACATCTTCTCCAGAGATCATTTCTGCATGGAGCTTTGAGGTTCTCAACAGATGGAAGATCCACTGCATTCCTGTATTGTAAGATCAACACTGTCCCTGCTCTTCTGTAAACATAGATGTGAATTGGAGTCATGAGAAAACCCACGAACCTATGGGATAGCCTCTGCAGGGCTTTAAAGAATTCACTTGACCCAAATGATCCCTATTCTCACTTAATGGAGGTCAGGAACCTTACAGAGGAAGGCGAGAGACTCTATCCACCATGACAGTTCTTTTGTCCATTTTGGTTTTGGATGCACACATGGGATTTTTCTTTAGACCCATCATGTACTGTGAATCTAAGCCACAGCCTCACATAGGGCCAAGAGGCTGATTCAGACACATCCATTTCCAAAGCAATTAACCGAAGAGGCACAGGTAATGACCATTCAATTCCATTTGAAAACTATTTTCTTCAGGCTTCACAAAGTGTGGCCTGAGGCAAAGACCTTCCTGACATTCAGGGCAACAGAATAGGTAAGCAAAAGGCCCAAAGCAGGGTTTCTCCACTGAGACTTTCTTGGGCATACTGATATCTGAGTTTTCTGAGATACTCACCATTCCCATCAGCTATCCAGTAGATGGGCATGTCACAGAGATGGAGGTGGTACATATCTTGGACACAAAATCATGAGCGTATTCTGGAGAGTGTCCAGAATTCAATAAGAAAACAGGAATTTAGAAAGATGGCAGGAATTGCCCATCCATACGGCAAGCTGCAGTCCATTCATAAATTGCACAGGATGAATGCTTTGAAGCTTTCTCGTAGACAGGACACATCCATTGATGCATTCTCTTTTCTACTGTCTACAATCACGGACACAGTATGATATATAGACCCAGAAACACTCACGTTGTCAAAGGACTTACTAGAAACAGTTCACTCCAAAACAAACAAACCAGCTTTCCTAACTATTCTCAGAACATGAGACAAAACCACAAACTCACACTCACACCCAAAATGGTACCTCTTTCCCCAAAGTAGGTCTGTGTCTATCCGGAGTGTCCTCTGACTTGTGGGCCATACTATGTTCCCCAAAAATGGCGTGTCCTGTCTTCAATCTGGTCTCTTTAGCCAACTCTGTGAAGTTGTCAGGAGCCCGTGGTGAGAAACTACCTGCTTTCTCTGGAAAGGCCAGTCTTCATAGTTTCCAGGCATTTGGCTGTCCTCACATCAGTAGGTACCAAGAAAGAGTGACTCTGTCTTGTTAAATCCAAACAACTGAGCCCACTGGGACATGGAGTGGGTTTGACTCTGTGTGCCTGGTTTCCTGGATCCCAAGATCACAGACTTTCATCACCAATAATGTAAGGTGAGGTCACTTCCTTCAAGAACTGAATGAAGTCACTGCCTTGGAAACCACTTTGTTTTAACAGTTGCTTACAAGGTTCTCAAAAGATGGAGTCTGCCTCTACTTGCTGTGACTCATTCATAAGTTAGAATGGTATATCAACCATAGGCATCGGGGAACAGCTCTCCACACAGCCATGGTTTGGTCCATCTTCTCTACATTAGGAAGAGAGAGGCTAATTCAGACACATCCATTCAACCTGACCAGGTTGTTTGCCATGGAAGATGACTTTTGCTCTCTCAAATCCTTCATACCTGCCTACACCTTCTCCAGGGATTATTTCTGCAGGGACTTTTGAGGTTCTCAGCTGGTGGATGATACCCTACCTTCCTGGATTTTAAGACCAACTCTGTCCCTGCTCTTCAGTAAAGTGAGATTGAGGGAACAGTTTATGGTTAGTGTTAATAGCATGTTCGATTTGGGTTAGGAGTCATTCTGCTGGATGAATTATGGTATTGGGAACCTGTGATATTTATAACAATATAAATGTGAAATATATGTATGAGAACAGATATCTAGGAAAAATTTGAAGCCCAGAAAGGCATTGGGCCCTTGATTGGTATACTTAGATTGAATCATGTTCTGCACCGAGGTCTCAGATAAATCGATATACAATGGCATAGGACCCTATACCTCGGATGATTGAAAGTAGAAGAGAACATCCAGTCAAAAGGGATAGTCTGTAGGATTAGGAAGATAGTAAGTAGGTTTAGGAAGAAGAGTGAGTCTCGGAGTTGGACCAAAAGTTCTTTAGCAATTGTTTTTCAGTTAGAGGGTGAATGTAAATGTCAGCACATGTGAAGAGACAGTCACAATGATGAACTGGGAAAAATATGTAGGAAAGCAGATATCAATAGGGGCATTAGGAAATCAGGAAACGTATAAAGTTAGTGATAGGATTAGATATTCTCAAAAGGCTTGAGGTTAAATATATAATCTTAGGAAGAAACAAACATGTAGTAACCAATAGGATTGACATTTGAGAGCAGTAGGCACCCTGGACATAGATGATTTTAGTAATCCATGGTCACTTCCCATTTAGGCTTTGGTACAATCATATGTGTGACCTTTGCATTTTGTGTACAGAATACTACTGTGGTAAAATGTATATGTAGATCAGGTGACATGAGTATTTCTTGCACCATAAAGGGGAGTAATATTCTGGAAACTTATAAATTAGTACTGGGGATACAAATAGGTGTACCTTGTGTTGATGATTATTGAGATGATGCATGAATAGAACATATTGTGAATAAAGTATGTAACTGGATCCAACATTAAATAATGGTTTGAGTTTGCATCTGAAAATAATTGGAAATCTTATATTGATGTATATACCATCATTCCAACGAGTTATATATGCAATGGTATTATTAGGGTTACGGTTTATCGTGAAGAGTGTGTTTTGCTTCAAAAATGATTATGGAATCGAAAATAATGTGTTTAGAAAGAAGTCTAGTGAAAAGACCAGTAAAGAAACATGGAGGAATACATGTGTTCTGAAGTAGTAAGTAATTGAAAGTGAACCAAATGCCAAAAAAATTTGTGAAGTTGTGGATGAAAAAATACATCCTATGATGTCCATAAACTGAAGAAATAGTAATGTACCAGTGTTGAGTAAAAATGAACTTCAAATTACACATCATGTCCCATAGCAATCTACTTGCATTGATGTTAAACTGGGTCAGTTACTGTAGAAATATTAGGATTTTTAAGCACCATCCACTGAACTTAGTTTTCAGTAGTAGGAAACCAAAATATATTTCAGGTGTATGAATATTACTGAGAATAATCTTGTGAAAATTTGAATTTAAATGAACATAAATGAATATGAATGAATTTAGGGAGTGTATAATAAGACACATATTTTTCATATTTTTTTAAAATCTGGAGAATATACACACACACACACACACATTAATATTTAGCAATATATATGCCAATCGATATTCATCATGAAATATAATTCATTCACAAATCCAAAAATATTCATTTTACTGAACATGGATTTATGTATAGTGTTTTTCACTAGGAAGCTCACCCATAGGTGGAATTTTCAGTTCCATCATTATTTAGGGAAAGTCATCTCTTCTCACAATTTTTATATTCCAAAGCCAGTGATCTTTCAAGAATGTACGTGTGATACCAGGTAGGATATTGTATATGCATAAAAAAATTACATGTGCTGAATAGGATACAGAGAAAGGGAGACAGGAATTTACATATGTGATAACTTTAAAAAATCATGGAGAAATATTAAAATGAAAAGTTTACTAAATTTAAAACACATACTCTTGATAAAGCAGAAGACAAATACAAATATACACCATGCTTCCTATGAAAGGACTGTACTTCTATTCAGTTAGGTTTTTTTTCTCCATGATATTAGGATTAGTAGTCAGAGTCTAGTAGGGTATGGGTTAGTGTCAGGGATTCAGTATTTCAAATGGAAAATAGGAAAATGAATCTAATGTGTATGCAAACATGTGATACAAAAAAATCTTCCCTCTCTTATCCAGAACAATGCCTTGACATAACCATCGCTAAAAGTAAGACACAATTAGAGGAGAGGAGTTAGAAAACCTGTGAATACATATGTGGAATAAAAAATGCTCAGGAGTTCACAACACTGGAGTTCACAACACTGGAGGTGGTAAAAGAGTTTACAAAAGTATGGGAGAGGGTAAACACTCCAGAAACATGGAGCTGTGCTGACCTAAAGACTTATTGAGAAACTTCCTCTGAGGTTAGGCACAGGAAATATATGTATGGCAATATGTAAATCAATGGTTCTGCAACTGATGTGATTCGGCAATCTGTATATGGAGTAAAAATGGGAGCTCATATCCCACTTGAATCAAAGTGTGAAATATCCCACTTGAATCAAAGTGTGAAATATGATATATCAAGAAGTATGTAATGTTTTGAACAACCTACAATGAAAATTAATTAAAAAAAGAAAAAGAAATATATGTAATTGTCAGGAGATTTAGCTTCGTTTATAGTGACACCAAAAATCTGGGTCTGCATCTATGTGACCTGGAGGACATGGTTCTTTATTTTGTAATGAACATGAGGCAGCAGGTCTGAATTCTCCCTTTGTAGGTAAACTGTTGCCACTGGGAGCTAAGTGTCTTCCCGTGTGGTCTGTGAAGCCATTTGGTCATCCTCCACTTTTCAGGGTGTTTCTTACTGCTGCAATGGGAATTTGGTATTTGCTTCACGAAATACAATATGTTCAACTGGGACACAATGCTGGAGGGAGTTCTGTCATGTGTGGTTGGTCAGGGTCGGAAAGAGAATGTACGAACCAGGCTTCTATCCCACATAGCTTTCCCCTTGACTATAGCAACCTGATTCTGAACATTGCCTTGAAACCTCTACATATAACAAGATGCCTTTACATATAAAGGTCTGCTGCCTGCACCATGTCAGTCGCAAGTTTTGGAAGCCAATGGAAGATCCAGGTGGTCCTACCAAAAATATTTATTTACACACCTATAGTCCACTGCTCTACACCCACTAACCAGCAGGCTCCAACTTACTGGCATTTCTGTTCTACACCATTTTCACGAAACTCAGTCAATCAAGGCACTGTTTGTTATACTCATGATCAGCAACAGGATATCTAAAGGTTTTCCAGTGCCACCTGGTCATGGGGATTTCAAAAATTTCATGGTATTAATCTAGTCATTTTTCAAGGATGAAGTTGGAGGCACTGTGGGTTTCATTTAATTCAGGAACCATTAAATGGTGAGGAAGCTCATTTCAATGAAAGCTCTGGAGAACACTCACAGGCAAGCCTTCCCAAAGAGTGGCCAAAAGGACACATGAATCCAGGCCCATTGAGGTATACAATGTGAGGTCCATGTGTGTTTGGACTCTCAACTATGGCTACCAAGTCTTTAAGAATTAAATCATGTGATATCCTGGCTCAGAATCCCTGAGCTCTGTGGAAAGCCATGCTGGGCCTAGATCTCAGTTTCCAAAGCCGATTCTCATGCGTGGTCTCCTAAAATCCCAACACTATTCATGGCAATACTTCTCTGAGGTCAGTTCCAGAACTCAGTCTCTAAGGGGAATCACACCAGAGTTCAAGCCCTGGTGGACCCATTCATCTCTTCCAACTACCACACAAATTACCACAATTAAAACAAGAACCCTCCCATATGGCCCTCAACTTCTTTCATATAGACACTCATCATAATCTGGCTGGAGGTTTCCATGAGGGGCGCAGACCAAGACAGTGTCCCAAATAAGCTCCTTTGCCCCTCATTTGCCTAAAGTCAAGGTGGCCTGGACACATATCCTGTGAACCAAAAGTGATCAAATAGGCCTGCCATTAATACCGCTCCAATTTGAGGACTACTGTCTGTGGGGTTTAGATTCTTTATGTGAATTTTAGTCATGAGAAAACCCAAGCACAATGGGCTAGCCTCTGCAGGTTTTGTAGAACTCTTTTGACCCAAAGGATCCCATTCTCACTGAGGTCAGGAACCTTACAGAGGAAGTCGAGAGACTTCATCCCAATAATTGTACTTTTGGCGAATTTTTTTTTGGATGCACACATGGTAACTTTCTTTAGATCCATCAGTTGCTGAGATTCTAAGCCACAGCCACACACAGGGCCAAGGGCCTGATTCAGACACATCCCTTTCCAAAGCAATTAAGGAAAGTGCCACAGGTATGCCCATTCATTTCCATTTGAAAACTGTTTTCTTCAGGCTTCACAAAGGGGTGGCCTGAGGCAAAGACCTTCCTGACATTCAGGGCAACAGAACAATAGGTAAGCAAAAGGCCCAAAGCAGGATTTCTCCTCTGAGACTTTCCTGGTCACACTGATATCTGAGTTTTCTGAGATGCTCGCCATCACCTACAGCTATCCAGTACATGGCCATGTCACAGAGCTTGGAGGTGGTACATATCTTGGACACAAAACCATGGGCCTATTCTTGAGATTGGCTGGAATTCAGGACGAAAATAGAAACTTAGGAAGGTAGCAGGTGTTGCTCATCGATAAGGCAAGCTACAGTCCATTCATAAACGGGGCAATATGAATGCTGAGATGCTTTCTACTAGACACGACACATCCATTGATGAGTTCTCTTTTCTAATGTCTACAACCACGGAAACAGTGGAATACACAGACATAGAAACACTCGCCCTGTGAAAAGACTTACTAGAAACAGTCCACTTCAAATGAAACAAACCGACTGTCCTACCTATTCTCAGAAAATGAGACAAAACCACAAACCCACAACCACACCCACAAAGGCACCTCCTTCCCCTAAGTAGGTCTGTGAATATGCAGAGTGTCCTCTGACTTGTGGGCCATAATATGTTCCCCCAAAATGGCCTTTCCTGTCTCAGATCTTGTCTCCTTGGCCAACTCTGTGAACTTCTTAGGAGCCAACGGTGAGCAACTACCTGCTTTCTCATGAAAAACCCTGCATCCGAGCTTTCCTGGCATTTGGCCTTCCTCACATCTGTAGGTACCAAAAAATACTGACCCTGTCCTTGGTAAATCCAAACAAGTGAGACCACTGGGACTGGGACTTGGATTGGCTCTGTGTGCCTGGCTTCCTGGATCCCACGTTCAGAGAGTTCCATCACCAAGAAAGTGAGGTGAGGTCACTTCCTTCCTGAACTGAATGAGGGCACTGTCTTGGCAGCCACTTTGTCCTAACTGTTGCTTCCAGGGGTCCCAAGAGATTGAGGCTGCCCCTACTTCCTGTGACATTTTCACAAGTTAGAATGGTATATCAACCAAAGGCACCCAGGAATAGATCTCCACACAGGCCTGTTTTGGTCCATGATCTCTACATTAAAAAAAATCTGATTCAGACACAACCTTTTATCCTGACTGGGTTGTTTGCCATGGAAGATGACTTTTGGTCTCTCAGGTCCTTTATTGCTTCCTACATCTTCTCCAGGGATCATTTCTGCATGGACCTTTGAGGTTCTCAGCAGGTGGAAGTTTTTCTACATTTCTGTATTGTAATATCAACTCCTTCCCTGCTCTTCTGTAAAGTTAGATTGAGGGAACAGTGGCCGGTTATGGTTAAAAACATGCTCGATTTGGGTTAGAAATCATTTTGCTGGATAAATGATCGTATTGAGAACTTGCTATGTGTAGAAGAATATATAGGTGAAATATATGTATGAAAAAAGAAATCTAAGTCTGATTTGAAGCCCAGAAGGGCATTGGGCCCTTGATAGGGATACGTGGTGTTGAATTACGTTCTGCAGAGTTGTCTCAGATAAATCGATATACAATGGCATAGCACCTTGTACGTTGCATGAATTAATGTAGAAGGAACATCAAGTTAAAAAGGCATAGTCGGTAGTGAAAGGTTAATAAAATTAATAAAATAGGTACTTGTCACTTCCTGTTTTTCTGTATGCTTAACAAAACACTTTTGAAATCTTGAGAAATGTTTGCTAATCTTGTTCTAGAATGTACTGTTCCCAACAGCCGAACTGCAGAATGTACTCCCTCACTCGGTGTCATGCAAACCGCCCACTCGCCCTTACCCATCACTAAACTTCCCTCTCTTCCCTCTCCAAGGAAAATATATAAGCTCTGCTTAAGCTGTTCTCAGAGGTCTCTGCTCTATTTAATTTAGCTCTGAGCTCCAGCATGCTGGACCACAAATAAACCCTTTGCTGTTGCATGAGACAGTCTCTTGGTAGTATCCTCCTCTGACACTCGCCTGACCTTTACATATTGAGGTTCCACCGAGTTCCAGCAGTGGCGGACGAGAGACCCCAACGGGCTCCTCTCGGAGCAAGTAAGGCGCCTCTTTCCGGTTTCAGGTTTCTTGTTAGGGCTTGGCAAAATTGCTGGCGATGAAGAGCCTGGGCTCTCTCCGACGGTGGCTGAGAGACGTGTCACAGAGACAAAGGGCACCTCTCTGGAGGACCCCGCAGAGAACTCGGGAAATCAAGGAACAATAGTCTTCTCGACTCAGTGATATTTTCTTTTAGATTCGTTATTGCCATACCATTGGGTTTTGCCGGCTACTCATTCCTGGTCTCAGTGTTGGACGTTCATTGCCTGTCTTTATGGTCTTGTCTTATCTGTGTCGTGTGTCCTTGCTTTTACTGTTTGTGGAACTTTCATTATGGAACAGAGCACGTCAATGCCTCTGTCCCTGACCCTTGATCACTGGACCAAAGTCCGCTTAAGGGCTCAGAATCTTTCTTTTTTTAGTAAATCGCTGGACCTGGCAGAATCTCTGTGCCTCAGAATGGCCCATCTTTGGAGTCGTATGGCCCCTAGAAGGATCTTTCTACTTCCCACTAATTTAAAAAGTCAGAGGTATTGTCTTTCAGCCAGTGCCACATAGCCATCCGGATCAACAGCCATATATCTTAACTTGGCAGGACCTCTGCAAATCTCCTCCATGGGTGAAGCCTTTCCTTGCCCCTACCTCTGCTCCTACTCCTTCCCCCATGATCTCTCAAACCCTCTCAACCTCCTCCTCCTCCACCCTCTGTTCTCCCTGAGTCACAGATTTGACTCTACTGGACTCTTCTCCCCCTTCTTATCCCCTGCCCTCGTCCCCTAACACACAACACACTCTAAGTGATTCCGCTGCTGCTGACTAAGCCTCTCTACCATTAGAGGAAGCTAAGCCGGTAATAGAATCTGACAATGGACCGATGTTCATGGCCCAGGTAAGTCAGGGGTTAGCCAGGAACCTGGGGATTAATTGGAAGTTAAATTGTGCTTATAGACCACCGAGTTCAAGACAGGTAGAAAGAATGAATAGAACCATTAAAGAGACCTTAACGAAATTAAGCTTAGAGACCAGCATAGGATTGGACTATGCTCCTGCCTTATGCAATGTTTCATGCAAGAAAAAATCCCTTTGTTTCTTTGAGTAACCTTACCACGTGTGAAATTCTTTATGGTGGCCCTCCTCCAGTAGGGGACCTAAGCCCAACTGTAAGACCTAAAGATCCTTTCCACACCCCCTTGCTTGACAGACTTAAAGATCTTGAAAGAACTCAGTAATACCTGTGAAAACAGCTGGCCACTGCCTACCCAACTGGGAACCAGGGGATTCCACATCCATATCAAGTAAGAGATTTCATCTATGTAAGATGATATCAGGTGTCATCCCTGGTACCCCGCTGAAAAGGACCATACCAGGTGCTATTATAACACCTACAGTGGTAAACGTAAACAGAATCACTTCCTGGATCCATGCCTCTCATCTCAAGCCTGCTCCCTGTACAGAATCTTTCTTGAAACTGAAAAAGACTGGTAACAGTTTAAAATTGTGTATTCGCAATGTGAATAAGGTTATATACTCTCCCCTTGGCTACAAGTAGTCCTAACCCTCATCAGCCCATTAAGCAGTGATGGCTGATCACAAATCCTACTGGAAAAGAAGTATGGTCTATCTCGCATACAGCCCCCTTAGGGACCTGGTGGCCATCTCTCCACCCAGACATTTGTTAGCTGGCTATAAGTATTTCCTATTGTGATATCACTGATGAAGAGGATCCCACTAAAATACCATTAAATCCCTTCTGTACCATAGATAATGGAAACAAACATTATGGATGTAGGGACACGCGAGCCAGATGCAGGTTGGCTAGTCTAGATTACTAAGTTTGCCTGGCAGACTATCAAAGCCACAAAGAGTAACGGCTGTGTGGGGGAAAAGCCGACTTTTTCTGTATGTCATGGGAATGTGTGCATACAGGGGCTGCCTGATAGAACCCCAATTCTTCATCAAATTCAGTACACAGTATTGGCCACATTACCAATTAGACAACCAAAAACTATGGCACCCAGAGGGGTCTCTAGATCCTCAAATTTTGCGTGACCTTTTTGACTTCTGCAAGTGCTCAAAAGAGTGAAAGGAAATTCCCCTATGTGGAAGCCTTTTCCCTCCTTAACTCACATCCTGAACTATGCTTCTCCAATAGATCATTATCCTCAGCCTTCTGCTCCAGACCCTCTGCTGTCACTCCCATCTCAGCAACTTGATTTCTCCCCTCCAATAACTAGATCAGAAACCCAAAGCTCCACCAGTTCTCTAACCATCGCCCCCTTGCTGAGGTAGCAGGTACATAGGTACCGCTCCACCGACTCATTCCTCTCATCTCCTGTCAGTGCCCTCACCGGGTCCCACCAGGTCCTCTTACCAGCTAACCCAATGCTCAAACGAGCTGAGGAGAGCCCTGAGACCCTTATCCAAGATGTAATATAATTGGCCTTTAAAGTTGCTTTGTCATCACTGAAAACAGGTTACTAAAATTTAAAGTCCCTCACAGGATTTTGGGATCCTCACTCCCGTCTTTCACTCTGCTCTACCTGATCTACTGCTCAAGTTTGCTGCTAGGAAATTCCCAATACCCTTTCGCATTATTCTTTTACATCTCTCTTTTCCCTCATTCTCAGATCCTCGGAGGTGCTCTCAGCCCCAACTTCCCCGTCTTTCCCCCTCTGTACCAGGCCCACAGAAAAGTCTTAAATGACCTTCTTCAGAAGTCTTCACCATGGCTGAGTTTTGAACTTTCAGCAAAACAGTCCCAATAAAGACTTTAATGTAGATAAACATTCTCTTTTGTATTGCCCTGTTCTACTTGGCCACTGGCTAAAAATCTCAGTACTTCTAAGCTAGACAACCCCTAACTAGTTTTTCACAAAATATGTGAACAAGTCCTCTGGCCTTCAGCTGGGGCTCCACAGAGATGGCTACATTTCTAAGATAAAGAAATTACCAACCGGGCTCCATGGTAACAGCTGGCAGGGGGAAAATAAGAAAGGGAAGAAAAAGCTCTCCTCCTCCCAGGTGTCCTTGAAAAGTTAACTTGCCCAGAACAGAAGGAAAAACAGAAACAAATACTGCTTTTTTAAACTTCTGAAGACTGTGAACTTCTGAGCCCCATCCCTTATATGTTGGGTACAAATTTCTGAAACTACCTAAACTTGAGTTTCAGGGGATTAATTGATTACAATAGAAGCAATGCCCTCTGAATCCGGTTGCAACCAAATAGGACTGTTTCCCTCTCTTGAGTGCTATCTTAGGTGCCTTGCTTTGTCAGTGCCTACAACAGCATAATTCTATATACTTAAACATCGTTTATGTTTTCATGAAATGATCAAGATATGTGATAAATTGTGTAATGGTGCAGATGTTTCCCAGAGTGCTCTATCATGACGCAGGTTCATTTGAGGATCAAATAGGGGGGGCATACAACCGGTTCCACTGGGAACATATATCCCTCACTTTAGCCATCCTATTAGGAATAGGAGTTGCTGCACGGGTGGGCAGAGGAACAAGTGGCATTGTCCATGGGACACAAAAGATGACCCAATTAGAAGCAGCAATAGAGCAAAAGTAAGATATTAGAAACCTCCTTCAGGGCTTTGCGTGAAACTTTAACCTCTCTCTCTGAAGTTGTTTTACAGAACAATTGAGGGTTGGACTTCCTCTTCATTAGAGAAGGGGGCCTTTGTGCTGCATTGAGGGAAGAATGTTGTTTTTTATGCTGACTATACTGGAGTTGTAATAAAATCTATGAGTAAATTTAAAAGACACCTTGAAGAGCATCAACAAGTGAGAGAGGCCCAAAAAGGGTGGCTTGAGTCTTGGTTCACACAGTCCCCCTGGTTAACTACGTTTTTATCAACCCTGGCCGGTCCAATAATAATCCTCATATTATTGCTAACTATAAAACCCTGTTTGCTCAACCGTGTAATGTCTTTTCTCCAGGCTCAAATTGGACAAGTTAAACTTATGGTAATACCCCACTAGCAGACATTGAATGTGACACCCTCCAATGATCATTTTTATGATTAAAATTAGCCAGAAGAAGAAGTGGTGAATGAAATATTAATAAAATAGGTACTTGTCACATCTTGTTTTTCTGTATGCTTAACAGAACACTGTTGAAATCTTGAGAAATGTTTGCAAATCTTGTTCCCGGAATGTTCTATCCCCAGCTGCCAAATTGCAGAATGTACTCCCTCTCCCAGTTGCATGCAAACCGCCCACTCGCCCTGACCCATCAATACAATTCCCTCCCTTCCCTCTCCAGGGAAAGTATATAAGCTCTACTTCAGCTATTCTCAGGGCTATCTGCTCTATTCAGGTGAGCTCTGAACCCCAGCATGCTGGACACCCAATAAACCCTTTGATGTTGCATGAGATACTCTGTTGGTAGTCTCCTCCTCTGAAGCTCGCACCACATTTACTTGGATGGTTAAATGTAGAAGAGAACATCCAGTCAAAAAGGGATAGTCTGTAGCATTAGGAAGATAGTCAATAAGTTTAGGAAGAAGCATGCGTATAAGATTTGGAACAAAAGTTTCTTAGCAATAGGATTTCGATTGGAGAGTGAATGTAAATGTCAGCACAGGTGAAGAGTCAGTCACAATGATGAACTGGGGAAAATATGTAGGAAAGCATATATCAATATAGACATTACAAAATCAGGCAGAGTATAAAGTGAGTGATAGGATTAGACATTTTGAACAGGGTTGAGTTTAAATATATAATCTTAGGAAGAAACAAATATGTAGTCACAAATAGGATTGACATTTGAGAGCATTGGGCAAATTTCAGGTGGATGAATATTTCTGAGAATAATCTTGTGAATAGTTGATTATAAATCCACATACATGAACATGAATGAATTTAGGGAGTGAATATAAGACACATATATTTCATATTTTGAAAAATCTGGAGAGTATATATATATATATATATATATATATATATATATATACATAAAACACACACACAGACAAAAAAGTAGCAATATATATGTCAATCAAAATTCATTATAAAATATATACCATCCACAGATCTAAAAATATTCATTTTACTGAACATGGATTTATGTATAATGCTGTTCAACTAGCAAGCTCACCCATAGGTTGAATATTCAGTTCCAACAGGGTTTAGTAGGAGTGATCTCTTCTAACAATTTGTATCTGCCAAGTCAGCCACCTCACAAGAATGTACGTATGGTACCAGATAGGAATCTATATGTGCATATAAGAATACAGAGAAAGGGAGACAGGAATTCACATATTTGTTAACCTTAAAAATACTAGGACAACTATTTCAACAAACAATTGACTAGATTTATAACTCCAACTCTGTATCATGCAAAAGGCAAGTCCATCTATACACCATGCCTACTCTGAACTGCTTGTATTTCTATTCTTTATGGGTTATTTTTCTCCATCATATTAGGATTAGTAGTCAGAGTCTGGTAGGGTATGGGTTAGAGTCAGGTATTCAGTATTTTGAATTGAAAATAGGACACTGAATCCAATGTGTATGCAAATATATGCTACGGAAAAATCTTCCCACTCTCCTCCAGAACAATGCCTTGACATTACCTTCGCCCCAAGTAAGACACAATTAGAGGAGAAGAGTTAGAAAATCTGTGAATACATATCTAGAATGGAAAATGCTCCAGATTTCACATCTTTGGAGGTGGTAGAGGAGTTTCCAAAAGTAAGAGACAGGGTAAACACTCCACAAACATGGAGCTCTGCTGGCCAAAAGACTTTTTGAGAATCTGCCTCTGAGGTTGGGCACTTGAAATATATGTTGTTGTCAGGAGCTTTAGCTTTATTTGTAGTGAAACCATCAAAGCTGGATCTGCATGTATGTGACCTGGAGGAAATGGTTACTTATATTCAAATAAAAATGAGGCAGCAGTGATGAATTCTCTTTTTGTAGGTAAACTTTGGCCACTGAGGGCTAAGGGTCTTCCCATGGGACTGTGAAACCAATGGTCATCCTCCAATTTTCGTGGTGTTTCTTGCTGCTGCACTGGGAGTTTGGTATTTGCTTCATGAAATACAACGAGTTCAAATGGGACACAGTGCTGAAGGGAGTTCTGTCAGGTGTGGTTGGCAGGGTCTCCAGGAGAATGCACCAACCAGGGTTCTATCTCAAGTAGCTTGCCCCCTTGACAATAGCAACATGATACTGAACATTGCTCTGAAACCTCTCCATATAAAAATATGCCTTAACATATATGGGTGTGATGGTTGCACCATGTCAGTCACAGCCATTTGGAAGCCAATGGAAGATCCACATGGCCCCACCACAGATGTTTTATCACACATTTGCATAACACAGCTCTAGGCCCACTACTTACCAGGCCCCAACTTACTGGCATCTCTGTTCTACACCATTTTCATGAAACCCAGTCAATCAAAGCCCTGTCTGGTATACTCATGATCATCAACAGGACATCAAAGGTCCTCCAGTGCCAGCTGGTCATGGGAATTTCTAAAATTTCATGGTAATTATGTAGCATTTTTTCACAGATGCATTTGGAGGCAATGTTGGTTTCAATTCATTCAGGAACCATTAAATGATGAGGAAGCTAATTTCAGGGAAATCTCTGGAGCACTCTCACAGGCAAGTCTACCCAAAGAATGGCCAAAAAGTCACATGAAGCCAGGCCCATTGAGGTCTACAAAGCGAGGTCCAAGTGTGTTTTGAATCTCAATTATGCCTGCCAAGTCTTTCAGAATAAAATCATGTAATATCCTGGCTGTGATTCCCAGTGTTCTGTGGAAAGCCACTCTGGGCCTTGATCCCAGGTTCCAATGGCAACTCTCATTCCTGGCCTCCTAAAATCCCAACAAAATTCATGTCAATACTTCTCTGAGGTCAGTTCCAGAACTCAGTCTCTAAGGGGAATCACAGCAGAATTCATGCCCAGGTGGACCCAGTCATCTCTTCCAACTGCCACACAAATGACCACAATTATAACCAAAACACTCCTACATGGCCCTCATCTTCTACCATAAAGATACTCATCATAACATCTGGATGGAGGTTTTCATGAGAGGCACATCCCAAGACAGTGTCCAAAATAAGCTCCCTTGCCCCTCATTTGCTGAATGACAGGGTGGCTTGGACACCCTTCCTGTGAACCAGGAGTGATCAAATAGGCCTGCCCTTAATACTGCTTCGCTTCTCCAATTTGAGGCTCTCTGACTGTGGGGTCTAGATTCTTTTTGTGAATTGGAGTCATGAGAAAAGCCAAGCACCTCTGCAGAGATTTGAAGAACTCATTTCACCCAAAGGATCCCTATTCTGACATGATGGATTTCAGAAACCTAACAAAGGAAGGCAATATAATTCATGCACATTGATTGAACGTTTTTCCATTTTGGTTTAGATGCACATATGGGATCTTTCTTTACATCCATCAGGTGCTGAGAATCTAAGTCACAGCCTAAAACAGGGCAAAGGGCCTGAATCAGACACATCCTTTTCCAATGAAATTAAGCAAAGAGCCAGAGGTGGTGCACATTCATTTCCATTTGAAAACTGTTTTCTTCAGGCTTAACAAAGGGGTTGCATGAGACATAGACCTTTCTGATATTCAGGGCAACAGAACAATAGGTAAGCAAAAGGCCCAAAGCAGGGTATCTCCACTGAGACTTTCCTGGTCACACTGATATCTGAGTTTTCTGAGATGCGGGCCATTCCATTCAGGTATCCAGTACATGGCCATGTCAAAGACCTTGGATTTGGTACATATCTTGGACACATAACCATGAGCCTATTCTAGAGAGTGGCCAGAATTCAGGAAGAAAACAGGGACTTAGGAAGGTATTAGGTGTTGCCCGTGCATAAGGCAAGCCACACTCCATTCATAAATTGGGCAGGATGAATGCTGGGAAGCTTTATACTAGACATGACACATCCATTGCTGCATTCTCTTTTCTCATGTCTACTACCACAGGCACAGTGGGATACACAGACATGGAAACACTCACCTCGTCAAACGACTTACCAGAAACAGTTCACTCCTAAACAAACAAACCGCCATTCCTACCTATTTTCAGAACATGAGACAAACCATAAACCCACACCCACTCCCAAAAAGGCACCTCCTTCACCAAGTAGGTGTGTGACTAACCAGAGTGTCCTCTGACTGGTGGCCATACTCTGTTCTTCCGAAATGGCCTGTCCTCTCTCAGATCTGTTTTCCTTGGCGAACTCTGTAAAGTTGTAAGGAAAAAATGGAGAGCTACTACCTGCTTTCTCAGGAAAGTTCCCTCTTCAGAGCTCTCCAGGCATTTGGTAATCCTCACTTCAGTAGGTACCAAGAATGACTGACTCTATCCTTGCTAAATCCAAACAAGTGAGCCCACTGGAACTGGGACTGAAACTGCCTCTGGGTGCCTGGCTCCTTGGATACAAAGTACAGAGAGTTCCATCACCAAGGAAATGAGGTATGTCACATTCTTTGGAACTGAATGAGGTCACTGCCTTGGCAAATGCATATCTTATGATGTACAAAAACTGAAGAAATAATAATGTACCAGTGTCGAATACAAATGAATGACAAATTACATATCATGTCCCATAGGATTCTACTTGCATTGATGTTAGACTGCGTCAGTTACTGTAGAATAATTAGGATTTGTATGCACCATTCACTGAAGTTAGTTTTCAGTACTAGGAAACAAATATGTATTTCAGGTGGATGAATATTTCTGATTATAATCTTGTGAAAAGTGGATTATAAATCCACATACATGAACATGAATGAATTTAGAGAGTGTATATTAAACACATATATTTCATATTTTGAAAAATTTGGAGAGTATATCTATATCTATATCTACATCTATATATATACACACACACACACACACACACACACACACACACAACACTCACAGACATTAAAAAGTACCAATATAAATGCCAATCGAAATTCATCAGTAAATATATATCATCCACAAATGCAAAAATATTTATTTTACTGAACATGAGTTAATGTGTAATGTTGTTCTACTAGGACGCTCTCCTATAGGTTGAATTTTCATTTCCAACAGCATTAAGGAGGAGTGAACACTTCTCACAATTTGTATCTGCCAAGACAGCCACCTCACAAAAATGTACGTGTGATACCTGGTAGGATTCTATATATGCATATAAATATACATGTGTGAATAGGCTACAGAAAAGGGAAACAAGAATTCACATATTTGTTAAGTTTAAAAACACGTGGAGAATATTTCAATTAAAATTTGACTAGATTTATAACTCCTACCTTATATAATGCAAATGTCAAGTCCAACTACACAACATGTCTCCTCTGAAGTGCTTGTATTTCCATTGTGTTGGGTTAATTTTCTCCATTATATTAGGATGAATAGTCTGAGACTACTAGGTATGGGTTAGTGTCAGGGATTCAGTATTTCGAATGGAAAATTGGAAAATGAATCCAATGTGTATGTAAATATATGCTGCACAAATATCCTCCCGCTCTCATCCAGAACAATGCCTTGACATTACCTTCACCCCAAGTAAGACACAATTAGAGGAGAAGAGTTACAAAATCAGTGAATACATATCTGGAATGGAAAATGCTGAGGAGTTCACAACCTTGGAGGTGGTAGAGGAGTTTCCAAAACTAAGGGACAGGGTAAACACTCCACAAACATGGAGCTCTGCTGGCCTAAAAACTTTTTGAGAAACTGCCTCTGAGCTTCCACACTTGAAATATATGTAGTTTTCAGGAGATTTGGCTTCCTCTGTAGTGAGACCATCAAAGCTGGGTCTGCATCTATGTGACCTGGAGGACATGGTTTCTTATTTTCCAATGAACAAGATGAAGCCGTGCTGAATCCTCTCTTTGTAGGTAAACTGACGCCACTGGGGACTAAGTGTCTCCCCGTGTGGACTGTGAAGCCATTTGGTCCTCTTCCACTTTTTGTGGTGTTGTTGCTGCTGCACTGTGAGTTTGGTATTTGTTTCATGAAATACTAGGAGCTAACCTGGGACACAGTGCTGGAGGGAGTTCTGTCACGTGTGGTGGGTCAGGGTCTGCAAGAGAATACAACAACTAGGCTCCTATCTCTCACAGCTTGCTCCATTGCCCCCTTGTCCATATCAACCTGATTCTTAATTTTCCTCTGAAAACTCTCCATATAACAAGATGCCTTTACATATAAGGGTCTGCTGGCTGCACCATGTCAGTTACAAGCCATTTGGAATCCAATGGTAGATCCACATGGCCCTACCACGGATGTTTTTTCAAACACCTCCCCACCACTGCTCTAGACCCACTACTCAGCAGGCTCCAACTTACTGGCATCTCTGTTCTACACCATTTTCATGAAACAAAGTAAATCAAGGCACTGTCTGGTATACTCATGATCAGCAACAGGACATCCAATGTTTCTCCAGTGCCACCTGGTCATAGGAATTTCAAAAATTTCATGGTATTAATCTAGCGATTTTTCAAGCATGAAGTTGGAGGCACTGTGGGTTTCAGTTCATTCAGCAAACATTAAATGGTGAGGAAGCTCATTTCAATGAAATCTCTGGAGAACTCTCACAGGCATGGCTTCCCAAAGAGTGGACAAAAGGTCACATTAGGCCAGGCCCATTTAGGTCTACAATGTGAGGTCCATGTGTGTTTTGACTCTCAACTATGGCTGCCATTTCTTTAAGAATAAAATCATGTGATATCCTTGCTGAGATTCCCAGGCCTCTGTGGAAATCCACCCGGGGCCTAGGTCTCAGTTTCCAAGAGCGACTTTCATGCATGGCCTCTTAAAATCCCAACAAAATTCATGGCAATGCTTCTCTAAGTTCAGTTCCAAAACCCAGTCTCTAAGGGGAATCACACCAGAGTTCAAGCCCACGTGGACCCAGTCATTTTTTCCAATGCCACACAAATGAACAAAATTAAAACCAAAACACTCCCACATGGCCCTCATCTTATTCCATATAGTCAATCATCTTAACCTCTGGCTGGAGGTTTCCATGAGGGGCGCAGCCCAAGACAGTGTCCAAAATCAGCTCGTTTGCCCTTCATTTGCCTAAAGTCAGGGTAGCCTGGACACCGTTTCTGTGAACCAGGAGTGAACAAATAAGCCTGCCGTTAATACTTCTGTGTTTCTCCAATTTGAGGCCTACTGATTTTTGGTATCGATTCTTTAGGTGATTTAGAGTCATGCGAAAACACAAGCACCTCTGCAGGGCTTTGAAGAACTCATTTGACCCAAAGAATCCCTATTGTCATTTGATGGAGTGCAGGAACCTAACAGAGGAAGGCAAGAGACTTCATCCACAATGAATGAAATGTTTTGCCATTTTGGTTTTGGAAGCTCACATGGGATCATTCTTAAGATCCATCAGGTGCTGAGAATCTAAGTCACAGCCACACACAGGCCCAAGAGGCTGATAAAGACACATCCCTATCCAAAGCAATTAAGCAAAGAGCCACAGGTGAGGCCCATTCATTTCCATTTGAAAACTGTTTTCTTCAGGCTTCACAAAGGGGTGGCCTGATTCAAAGACCTTCCTGACATTCAGTGCAACACAACAATAAGTAAGCAAAAGGCCCAAAGCAGGGTTTCTGCACTGAGACTTTCCTGGTCACACTGATATCTGAGTTTTCTGAGATGCTCGCCATTCTCTTCAGCTATCCAGTACAGGGCCATGTCACAGAGCTTGGAGGTGGTACATATTTTGGACACAAATCCATGAGCCTATTCTGGAGAGTGGCCAGAATTCAGGAAGAAAACAACAACTTAGAAAGATAGCAGGTGTTGCACATCGATAAGACAAGCTGCAGTCCATTCATATATTGGGCAGGATGAATTATGGGATGATTTATACTAGACAGGACACATCCATTAATGCATTCTCTTTTCTAATGTCTACAACAACGGACACAGTGGGATACACAGAAACAGAAACACTCGCCGTGTCAAATGACTTACTAGAAACTGTCCACTCCAAACCAAATAAACCGCCTTTCCTATCTATTCTCAGAACATGAGACAAAACAACAAACCCACACCCACTCCCGCAAAGGCACCTCCTTCCCCCAAGTAGGTCTGTGACTATCCGGAGTGTCCTCTGACTGGTGGGCCATACTATGTTCCCCCGAAATGGCCTGTCTTCCCTCAGATCTTGTTTTCTTGACCAACTCTGTGAAGATGTCAGGAAAAAGTGGTTAGGCACTACCTGTTTTCTCAGGAAAGGTCCATCTTCAGAGCTCTCCTGGCATTTGGCCATCCTCACATCATTAGGTACCAAGAAAACTGACTCTGTCCTTGGTAAATCCAAACAAGTGAGCCCACTGGGACTGGGACTGGGACTGCCTCTGGGTGCCTGGCTTCTTGGATACCAAGTTCAGAGAGTTCCATCACCAAGGAAATGAGGTATGTCACATTCTTTGGAACTGAATGAGGTCACTGCCTTGGCAACCACTTTGTCCTAACAGTTGCTTCAAAGGGTAACATAAAATTGAGGTTGCCCACGCTTTGTGTGACACTTTCATAACGTAGAATGTATATCACCATTGGCACCCGAGAACAGCTCTCCACTCAGCCCTGGTTTGGTCCATCTTCTCTACAATAAGAAGAGAGAGATTCAGATTCAGACACATCCCTTCATCCTAACCAGGTTGTTTGCCATGGAAGATGACTTTTGCTCTCTCAGGTGCTTCATACCTGCCTTCAACTTCTCCAGGTATCATTTGTGCATGGACATTTGAGGTTCTCATCAGGTGGAAGGTCCCCAACTTTCCTGTATTGTAAGAACCACTCTGTCCCTGCTCTTCTGTAAAATGATTGAGGGAACAGTGTATACTTGGGGTTAAAAACAGGTTTGATTTGGGTTACGAGTGATTCTGTGTGATGAATAATGGTATTGGGAACCTGCAATATTTACAAGAATATAGAGGTGAAATATAAGTAGGAAAACAGAAATCTAGGTATGATTTGAAGCCCAGAAGGGTTTTGCCCTGGATTGGGATACTTAGCTTTGAATGATGTTCTGCAAAGATGCCTCAGATAATTCGATATACAATGGCATAGGACCTTGTACATTGGATGATTGAATTTAGAAGAGAACATCCAGTCAAAAAGGGATATTCAGTAGGATTAGGAAGATAGTCTGTAGGTTTAGGAAGAAGAGTGAGTATAGGATTTGGACCAAAAGTTCTTTAGCAATAGACTTTCGGTTGTTGAGTGAATGTAAATGTCAGCACATATGAAGAGTCAGTCACTATGTTGAACTGGGGAAAATATGTAGAAAAGCAGATATCAATAGAAACATTACGAAATCAGGCAAAGTATAAAGTGAGTGATAGAATTAGACATTTTCAACAGGGTTGAGTTTGAATATATAAATTAGGAAAAAAACAAATATGTAGTCACCAATAGGATTGACAATTGACAGCATTAGGCAACCTGGACATGGATGTTTTTAGAAATCCATGTTCACTTTCCATTTAGGCTTTGGTACAATCATAAGTGTGACCTTTCCATTTTTTGTCCAGAATATTACTGTGATAATGAGGTGACATGAGTATTTCTTTCACCATTTCTGGGAGCAATATATTGAAGATATAAAATGAGAATCAGGGGTACAAAGAGGTGTACCCTGTTTCTAGGAACATAGAGAAAAAGCATGAATAGACCATACTGTGAATAAATAATATAACTTTTTTGAACTTTAAATAATGAATAGAACTGATATCTGAAAAATTAAAGGAAATCGTATATTGATATACAATCATTCATTCCAACCAACTATATATGTAATGGAAATATTTGTGTTTTGGTTTATCATGAAGAGTGTGTGAGTTTTGCTTCAAAATGATTATGGAAATTCAAAATAATGTGTTTGGAAAGAAGTCTCATGAAAAGACCAGTCAAGAAACCCTGACAATTCATGTGTTCTGAAGCAAGATGATTAAAGTTGAAACAAATGCTTATTAATTTGTGAACTTGTGGATGAAATGTATATCCTGTGATGTGCAAAAACTGAAGAAACAATAATGTACCAGTGTCGAATACAAATGAATGACAAATTACATATCATGTCCCATAGGAGTCTACTTGCATTGATGTTAGACTGGGTCAGTTACTGTAGAATAATTAGGATTTGTATGCACCATTCACTGAAGTTAGTTTTCAGTACTAGGAAACAAATATGTATTTCAGGTGGATGAATATTTCTGATTATAATCTTGTGAAAAGTGGATTATAAATCCACATACATGAACATGAATGAATTTAGAGAGTGTATATTAGACACATATATTTCATATTTTGAAAAATTTGGAGAGTATATCTATATCTATATCTACATACACAAACACACACACACACACACACACACAACACTCACAGACATTAAAAAGTACCAATATAAATGCCAATCGAAATTCATCAGTAAATATGTATCATCCACAAATGCAAAAATATTTATTTTACTGAACATGAGTTAATGTATAATGTTGTTCTACTAGGACGCTCTCCTATAGGTTGAATTTTCATTTCCAACAGCATTTAGGAGGAGTGAACTCTTCTCACAATTTGTATCTGCCAAGGCAGCCACCGCAAAAAAATGTACGTGTGATACCTGGTAGGATTCTATATATGCATATAAATATACATGTGTGAATAGGCTACAGAAAAGGGAAACAAGAATTCACATATTTGTTAAGTTTAAAAACACATGGAGAATATTTCAATTAAAATTTGACTAGATTTATAACTCCTACCTTATATAATGCAAATGTCAAGTCCAACTATACAACATGTCTCTTCTGAAGTGCTTGTATTTCTATTGTGTTGGGTTAATTTTCTCCATTATATTAGGATGAATAGTCTGAGTCTACTAGGTATGGGTTAGCGTCAGGGATTCAGTATTTCGAATGGAAAATTTGAAAATGAATCCAATGTGTATGTAAATATATGCTGCACAAATATCCTCCCACTCTCATCCAGAACAATGCCTTGACATTACCTTCACCCCAAGTAAGACACAATTAGAGGAGAAGAGTTACAAAATCAGTGAATATATATCTGGAATGAAAAATGCTCAGGAGTTCACAACCTTGGAGGTGGTAGAGGAGTTTCCATGACTAAGGGACAGGGTAAACACTCCACAAACATGGAGCTCTGCTGGCCTAAAAACTTTTTGAGAAACTGCCTCTGAGCTTCCACACTTGAAATATATGTTGTTTTCAGGAGATTTGGCTTCCTCTGTAGTGAGACCATCAAAGCTGGGTCTGCATCTATGTGACCTGGAGGACATGGTTTCTTATTTTCCAATGAACAAGATGAAGCAGTGCTGAATCCTCTCTTTGTCGGTAAACTGAGGCCACTGGGGACTAAGTGTCTCCCCGTGTGGACTGTGAAGCCATTTGGTCCTAATCCACTTTTTGTGGTGTTTTTGCTGCTGCACTGTGAGTTTGGTATTTGTTTCACAAAATACTAGGAGCTAAACTGGGACACAGTGCTGGAGGGAGTTCTGTCACGTGTGGTGGGTCAGGGTCTGCAAGAGAATGCACCAACTAGGCTCCTATCTCTCACAGCTTGCCCCATTGCCCCCTTGTCCATATCAACCTGATTCTTAATTTTCCTCTGAAAACTCTCCATATAACAAGATGCCTTTACATATAAGGGTCTGCTGGCTGCACCATGTCAGTTACAAGACATTTGGAATCCAATGGTAGATCCACATGGCCCTACCACGGATGTTTTATCAAACACCTCCCCACCACTGCTCTAGACCCACTACTCAGCAGGCTCCAACTTACTGGCATCTCTGTTCTACACCATTTTCATGAAACAAAGTAAATCAAGGCACTGTCTGGTATACTCATGATCAGCAACAGGACATCCAATGTTTCTCCAGTGCCACCTGGTCATTGGAATTTCAAAAATTTCATGGTATTTATCTAGCGATTTTTCAAGCATGAAGTTGGAGGCACTGTGGGTTTCAGTTCATTCAGCAAACATTAAATGGTGTGGAAGCTCATTTCAATGAAATCACTGGAGAACTCTCACAGGCACGGCTTCCCAAAGAGTGGACAAAAGGTCACATTAGGCCAGGCCCATTGAGGTCTACAATGTGAGGTCCATGTGTGTTTTGACTCTCAACTATGGCTGCCATTTCTTTAAGAATAAAATCATGTGATATCCTTGCTGAGATTCCCAGGCCTCTGTGGAAATCCACCCGGGGCCTAGGTCTCAGTTTCCAAGAGCGACTTTCATGCGTGGCCTCTTAAAATCCCAACAAAATTCATGGCAATGCTTCTCTAAGTTCAGTTCCAAAACCCAGTCTCTAAGGGGAATCACACCAGAGTTCAAGCCCACGTGGACCCAGTGATTTTTTCCAATGCCACACAAATGACCAAAATTAAAACCAAAACACTCCCACATGGCCCTCATCTTATTCCATATAGTCAATCATCTTAACCTCTGGCTGGAGGTTTCCATGAGGGGCGCAGCCCAAGACAGTGTCCAAAATCAGCTGGTTTGCCCTTCATTTGCCTAAAGTCAGGGTAGCCTGGACACCGTTTCTGTGAACCAGGAGTGAACAAATAAGCCTGCCGTTAATACTTCTGTGTTTCTCCAATTTGAGGCCTACTGATTTTTGGTATCGATTCTTTAGGTGATTTAGAGTCATGCGAAAACACAAGCACCTCTGCAGGGCTTTGAAGAACTCATTTGACCCAAAGAATCCCTATTGTCATTTGATGGAGTGCAGGAACCTAACAGAGGAAGGCAAGAGACTTCATCCACAATGAATGAAATGTTTTGCCATTTTGGTTTTGGAAGCTCACATGGGATCATTCTTAAGATCCATCAGGTGCTGAGAATCTAAGTCACAGCCACACACAGGCCCAAGAGGCTGATAAAGACACATCCCTATCCAAAGCAATTAAGCAAAGAGCCACAGGTGAGGCCCATTCATTTCCATTTGAAATCTGTTTTCTTCAGGCTTCACAAAGGGGTGGCCTGATTCAAAGACCTTCCTGACATTCAGTGCAACACAACAATAAGTAAGCAAAAGGCCCAAAGCAGGGTTTCTGCACTGAGACTTTCCTGGTCACACTGATATCTGAGTTTTCTGAGATGCTCGCCATTCTCTTCAGCTATCCAGTACAGGGCCATGTCACAGAGCTTGGAGGTGGTACATATTTTGGACACAAATCCATGAGCCTATTCTGGAGAGTGGCCAGAATTCAGGAAGAAAACAACAACTTAGAAAGATAGCAGGTGTTGCACATCGATAAGACAAGCTGCAGTCCATTCATATATTGGGCAGGATGAATTATGGGATGATTTATACTAGACAGGACACATCCATTAATGCATTCTCTTTTCTAATGTCTACAACAACGGACACAGTGGGATACACAGAAACAGAAACACTCGCCGTGTCAAATGACTTACTAGAAACTGTCCACTCCAAACCAAATAAACCGCCTTTCCTATCTATTCTCAAAACATGAGACAAAACAACAAACCCACACCCACTCCCGCAAAGGCACCTCCTTCCCCCAAGTAGGTCTGTGACTATCCGGAGTGTCCTCTGACTGGTGGGCCATACTATGTTCCCCCGAAATGGCCTGTCTTCCCTCAGATCTTGTTTTCTTGACCAACTCTGTGAAGATGTCAGGAAAAAGTGGTTAGGCACTACCTGTTTTCTCAGGAAAGGTCCATCTTCAGAGCTCTCCTGGCATTTGGCCATCCTCACATCATTAGGTACCAAGAAAACTGACTCTGTCCTTGGTAAATCCAAACAAGTGAGCCCACTGGGACTGGGACTGGGACTGCCTCTGGGTGCCTGGCTTCTTGGATACCAAGTTCAGAGAGTTCCATCACCAAGGAAATGAGGTATGTCACATTCTTTGGAACTGAATGAGGTCACTGCCTTGGCAACCACTTTGTCCTAACAGTTGCTTCAAAGGGTAACATAAAATTGAGGTTGCCCACGCTTTGTGTGACACTTTCATAACGTAGAATGTATATCACCATTGGCACCCGAGAACAGCTCTCCACTCAGCCCTGGTTTGGTCCATCTTCTCTACAATAAGAAGAGAGAGATTCAGATTCAGACACATCCCTTCATCCTAACCAGGTTGTTTGCCATGGAAGATGACTTTTGCTCTCTCAGGTGCTTCATACCTGCCTTCAACTTCTCCAGGTATCATTTGTGCATGGACATTTGAGGTTCTCATCAGGTGGAAGGTCCCCAACTTTCCTGTATTGTAAGAACCACTCTGTCCCTGCTCTTCTGTAAAATGATTGAGGGAACAGTGTATACTTGGGGTTAAAAACAGGTTTGATTTGGGTTACGAGTGATTCTGTGTGATGAATAATGGTATTGGGAACCTGCAATATTTACAAGAATATAGAGGTGAAATATAAGTAGGAAAACAGAAATCTAGGTATGATTTGAAGCCCAGAAGGGTTTTGCCCTGGATTGGGATACTTAGCTTTGAATGATGTTCTGCAAAGATGCCTCAGATAATTCGATATACAATGGCATAGGACCTTGTACATTGGATGATTGAATTTAGAAGAGAACATCCAGTCAAAAAGGGATATTCAGTAGGATTAGGAAGATAGTCTGTAGGTTTAGGAAGAAGAGTGAGTATAGGATTTGGACCAAAAGTTCTTTAGCAATAGACTTTCGGTTGTTGAGTGAATGTAAATGTCAGCACATATGAAGAGTCAGTCACTATGTTGAACTGGGGAAAATATGTAGAAAAGCAGATATCAATAGAAACATTACGAAATCAGGCAAAGTATAAAGTGAGTGATAGAATTAGACATTTTCAACAGGGTTGAGTTTGAATATATAAATTAGGAAAAAAACAAATATGTAGTCACCAATAGGATTGACAATTGACAGCATTAGGCAACCTGGACATGGATGTTTTTAGAAATCCATGTTCACTTTCCATTTAGGCTTTGGTACAATCATAAGTGTGACCTTTCCATTTTTTGTCCAGAATATTACTGTGATAATGAGGTGACATGAGTATTTCTTTCACCATTTCTGGGAGCAATATATTGAAGATATAAAATGAGAATCAGGGGTACAAAGAGGTGTACCCTGTTTCTAGGAACATAGAGAAAAAGCATGAATAGACCATACTGTGAATAAATAATATAACTTTTTTGAACTTTAGATAATGAATAGAACTGATATCTGAAAAATTAAAGGAAATCGTATATTGATATACAATCATTCATTCCAACCAACTATATATGTAATGGAAATATTTGTGTTTTGGTTTATCATGAAGAGTGTGTGAGTTTTGCTTCAAAATGATTATGGAAATTCAAAATAATGTGTTTGGAAAGAAGTCTCATGAAAAGACCAGTCAAGAAACCCTGACAATTCATGTGTTCTGAAGCAAGATGATTAAAGTTGAAACAAATGCTTATTAATTTGTGAACTTGTGGATGAAATGTATATCCTGTGATGTGCAAAAACTGAAGAAACAATAATGTACCAGTGTCGAATACAAATGAATGACAAATTACATATCATGTCCCATAGGAGTCTACTTGCATTGATGTTAGACTGAGTCAGTTACTGTAGAATAATTAGGATTTGTATGCACCATTCACTGAAGTTAGTTTTCAGTACTAGGAAACAAATATGTATTTCAGGTGGATGAATATTTCTGATTATAATCTTGTGAAAAGTGGATTATAAATCCACATACATGAACATGAATGAATTTAGAGAGTGTATATTAGACACATATATTTCATATTTTGAAAAATTTGGAGAGTATATCTATATCTATATCTACATACACAAACACACACACACACACACACACACACACAACACTCACAGACATTAAAAAGTACCAATATAAATGCCAATCGAAATTCATCAGTAAATATGTATCATCCACAAATGCAAAAATATTTATTTTACTGAACATGAGTTAATGTATAATGTTGTTCTACTAGGACGCTCTCCTATAGGTTGAATTTTCATTTCCAACAGCATTTAGGAGGAGTGAACTCTTCTCACAATTTGTATCTGCCAAGGCAGCCACCGCAAAAAAATGTACGTGTGATACCTGGTAGGATTCTATATATGCATATAAATATACATGTGTGAATAGGCTACAGAAAAGGGAAACAAGAATTCACATATTTGTTAAGTTTAAAAACACATGGAGAATATTTCAATTAAAATTTGACTAGATTTATAACTCCTACCTTATATAATGCAAATGTCAAGTCCAACTATACAACATGTCTCTTCTGAAGTGCTTGTATTTCTATTGTGTTGGGTTAATTTTCTCCATTATATTAGGATGAATAGTCTGAGTCTACTAGGTATGGGTTAGCGTCAGGGATTCAGTATTTCGAATGGAAAATTTAAAAATGAATCCAATGTGTATGTAAATATATGCTGCACAAATATCCTCCCACTCTCATCCAGAACAATGCCTTGATATTACCTTCACCCCAAGTAAGACACAATTAGAGGAGAAGAGTTACAAAATCAGTGAATATATATATGGAATGAAAAATGCTCAGGAGTTCACAACCTTGGAGGTGGTAGAGGAGTTTCCATGACTAAGGGACAGGGTAAACACTCCACAAACATGGAGCTCTGCTGGCCTAAAAACTTTTTGAGAAACTGCCTCTGAGCTTCCACACTTGAAATATATGTTGTTTTCAGGAGATTTGGTTTCCTCTGTAGTGAGACCATCAAAGCTGGGTCTGCATCTATGTGACCTGGAGGACATGGTTTCTTATTTTCCAATGAACAAGATGAAGCAGTGCTGAATCCTCTCTTTGTAGGTAAACTGAGGCCACTGGGGACTAAGTGTCTCCCCGTGTGGACTGTGAAGCCATTTGGTCCTACTCCACTTTTTGTGGTGTTTTTGCTGCTGCACTGTGAGTTTGGTATTTGTTTCACAAAATACTAGGAGCTAAACTGGGACACAGTGCTGGAGGGAGTTCTGTCACGTGTGGTGGGTCAGGGTCTGCAAGAGAATGCACCAACTAGGCTCCTATCTCTCACAGCTTGCCCCATTGCCCCCTTGTCCATATCAACCTGATTCTTAATTTTCCTCTGAAAACTCTCCATATAACAAGATGCCTTTACATATAAGGGTCTGCTGGCTGCACCATGTCAGTTACAAGACATTTGGAATCCAATGGTAGATCCACATGGCCCTACCACGGATGTTTTATCAAACACCTCCCCACCACTGCTCTAGACCCACTACTCAGCAGGCTCCAACTTACTGGCATCTCTGTTCTACACCATTTTCATGAAACTCAGTAAATCAAGGCACTGTCTGGTATACTCATGATCAGCAACAGGACATCCAATGTTTCTCCAGTGCCACCTGGTCATAGGAATTTCAAAAATTTCATGGTATTTATCTAGCGATTTTTCAAGCATGAAGTTGGAGGCACTGTGGGTTTCAGTTCATTCAGCAAACATTAAATGGTGTGGAAGCTCATTTCAATGAAATCACTGGAGAACTCTCACAGGCACGGCTTCCCAAAGAGTGGACAAAAGGTCACATTAGGCCAGGCCCATTGAGGTCTACAATGTGAGGTCCATGTGTGTTTTGACTCTCAACTATGGCTGCCATTTCTTTAAGAATAAAATCATGTGATATCCTTGCTGAGATTCCCAGGCCTCTGTGGAAATCCACCCGGGGCCTAGGTCTCAGTTTCCAAGAGCGACTTTCATGCATGGCCTCTTAAAATCCCAACAAAATTCATGGCAATGCTTCTCTAAGTTCAGTTCCAAAACCCAGTCTCTAAGGGGAATCACACCAGAGTTCAAGCCCACGTGGACCCAGTCATTTTTTCCAATGCCACACAAATGAACAAAATTAAAACCAAAACACTCCCACATGGCCCTCATCTTATTCCATATAGTCAATCATCTTAACCTCTGGCTGGAGGTTTCCATGAGGGGCGCAGCCCAAGACAGTGTCCAAAATCAGCTGGTTTGCCCTTCATTTGCCTAAAGTCAGGGTAGCCTGGACACCGTTTCTGTGAACCAGGAGTGAACCAATAAGCCTGCCGTTAATACTTCTGTGTTTCTCCAATTTGAGGCCTACTGATTTTTGGTATCGATTCTTTAGGTGATTTAGAGTCATGCGAAAACACAAGCACCTCTGCAGGGCTTTGAAGAACTCATTTGACCCAAAGAATCCCTATTGTCATTTGATGGAGTGCAGGAACCTAACAGAGGAAGGCAAGAGACTTCATCCACAATGAATGAAATGTTTTGCCATTTTGGTTTTGGAAGCTCACATGGGATCATTCTTAAGATCCATCAGGTGCTGAGAATCTAAGTCACAGCCACACACAGGCCCAAGAGGCTGATAAAGACACATCCCTATCCAAAGCAATTAAGCAAAGAGCCACAGGTGAGGCCCATTCATTTCCATTTGAAAACTGTTTTCTTCAGGCTTCACAAAGGGGTGGCCTGATTCAAAGACCTTCCTGACATTCAGTGCAACACAACAATAAGTAAGCAAAAGGCCCAAAGCAGGGTTTCTGCACTGAGACTTTCCTGGTCACACTGATATCTGAGTTTTCTGAGATGCTCGCCATTCTCTTCAGCTATCCAGTACAGGGCCATGTCACACAGCTTGGAGGTGGTACATATTTTGGACACAAATCCATGAGCCTATTCTGGAGAGTGGCCAGAATTCAGGAAGAAAACAACAACTTAGAAAGATAGCAGGTGTTGCACATCGATAAGACAAGCTGCAGTCCATTCATATATTGGGCAGGATGAATTATGGGATGATTTATACTAGACAGGACACATCCATTAATGCATTCTCTTTTCTAATGTCTACAACAACGGACACAGTGGGATACACAGAAACAGAAACACTCGCCGTGTCAAATGACTTACTAGAAACTGTCCACTCCAAACCAAATAAACCGCCTTTCCTATCTATTCTCAGAATATGAGACAAAACAACAAACCCACACCCACTCCCGCAAAGGCACCTCCTTCCCCCAAGTAGGTCTGTGACTATCCGGAGTGTCCACTGACTGGTGGGCCATACTATGTTCCCCCGAAATGGCCTGTCTTCCCTCAGATCTTGTTTTCTTGACCAACTCTGTGAAGATGTCAGGAAAAAGTGGTTAGGCACTACCTGTTTTCTCAGGAAAGGTCCATCTTCAGAGCTCTCCTGGCATTTGGCCATCCTCACATCATTAGGTACCAAGAAAACTGACTCTGTCCTTGGTAAATCCAAACAAGTGAGCCCACTGGGACTGGGACTGGGACTGCCTCTGGGTGCCTGGCTTCTTGGATACCAAGTTCAGAGAGTTCCATCACCAAGGAAATGAGGTATGTCACATTCTTTGGAACTGAATGAGGTCACTGCCTTGGCAACCACTTTGTCCTAACAGTTGCTTCAAAGGGTAACATAAAATTGAGGTTGCCCACGCTTTGTGTGACACTTTCATAACGTAGAATGTATATCACCATTGGCACCCGAGAACAGCTCTCCACTCAGCCCTGGTTTGGTCCATCTTCTCTACAATAAGAAGAGTGAGATTCAGATTCAGACACATCCCTTCATCCTAACCAGGTTGTTTGCCATGGAAGATGACTTTTGCTCTCTCAGGTGCTTCATACCTGCCTTCAACTTCTCCAGGTATCATTTGTGCATGGACATTTGAGGTTCTCATCAGGTGGAAGGTCCCCAACTTTCCTGTATTGTAAGAACCACTCTGTCCCTGCTCTTCTGTAAAATGATTGAGGGAACAGTGTATACTTGGGGTTAAAAACAGGTTTGATTTGGGTTACGAGTGATTCTGTGTGATGAATAATGGTATTGGGAACCTGCAATATTTACAAGAATATAGAGGTGAAATATAAGTAGGAAAACAGAAATCTAGGTATGATTTGAAGCCCAGAAGGGTTTTGCCCTGGATTGGGATACTTAGCTTTGAATGATGTTCTGCAAAGATGCCTCAGATAATTCGATATACAATGGCATAGGACCTTGTACATTGGATGATTGAATTTAGAAGAGAACATCCAGTCAAAAAGGGATATTCAGTAGGATTAGGAAGATAGTCTGTAGGTTTAGGAAGAAGAGTGAGTATAGGATTTGGACCAAAAGTTCTTTAGCAATAGACTTTCGGTTGTTGAGTGAATGTAAATGTCAGCACATATGAAGAGTCAGTCACTATGTTGAACTGGGGAAAATATGTAGAAAAGCAGATATCAATAGAAACATTACGAAATCAGGCAAAGTATAAAGTGAGTGATAGAATTAGACATTTTCAACAGGGTTGAGTTTGAATATATAAATTAGGAAAAAAACAAATATGTAGTCACCAATAGGATTGACAATTGACAGCATTAGGCAACCTGGACATGGATGTTTTTAGAAATCCATGTTCACTTTCCATTTAGGCTTTGGTACAATCATAAGTGTGACCTTTCCATTTTTTGTCCAGAATATTACTGTGATAATGAGGTGACATGAGTATTTCTTTCACCATTTCTGGGAGCAATATATTGAAGATATAAAATGAGAATCAGGGGTACAAAGAGGTGTACCCTGTTTCTAGGAACATAGAGAAAAAGCATGAATAGACCATACTGTGAATAAATAATATAACTTTTTTGAACTTTAAATAATGAATAGAACTGATATCTGAAAAATTAAAGGAAATCGTATATTGATATACAATCATTCATTCCAACCAACTATATATGTAATGGAAATATTTGTGTTTTGGTTTATCATGAAGAGTGTGTGAGTTTTGCTTCAAAATGATTATGGAAATTCAAAATAATGTGTTTGGAAAGAAGTCTCATGAAAAGACCAGTCAAGAAACCCTGACAATTCATGTGTTCTGAAGCAAGATGATTAAAGTTGAAACAAATGCTTATTAATTTGTGAACTTGTGGATGAAATGTATATCCTGTGATGTGCAAAAACTGAAGAAACAATAATGTACCAGTGTCGAATACAAATGAATGACAAATTACATATCATGTCCCATAGGAGTCTACTTGCATTGATGTTAGACTGGGTCAGTTACTGTAGAATAATTAGGATTTGTATGCACCATTCACTGAAGTTAGTTTTCAGTACTAGGAAACAAATATGTATTTCAGGTGGATGAATATTTCTGATTATAATCTTGTGAAAAGTGGATTATAAATCCACATACATGAACATGAATGAATTTAGAGAGTGTATATTAGACACATATATTTCATATTTTGAAAAATTTGGAGAGTATATCTATATCTATATCTACATACACAAACACACACACACACACACACACACACACAACACTCACAGACATTAAAAAGTACCAATATAAATGCCAATCGAAATTCATCAGTAAATATGTATCATCCACAAATGCAAAAATATTTATTTTACTGAACATGAGTTAATGTATAATGTTGTTCTACTAGGACGCTCTCCTATAGGTTGAATTTTCATTTCCAACAGCATTTAGGAGGAGTGAACTCTTCTCACAATTTGTATCTGCCAAGGCAGCCACCGCAAAAAAATGTACGTGTGATACCTGGTAGGATTCTATATATGCATATAAATATACATGTGTGAATAGGCTACAGAAAAGGGAAACAAGAATTCACATATTTGTTAAGTTTAAAAACACATGGAGAATATTTCAATTAAAATTTGACTAGATTTATAACTCCTACCTTATATAATGCAAATGTCAAGTCCAACTATACAACATGTCTCTTCTGAAGTGCTTGTATTTCTATTGTGTTGGGTTAATTTTCTCCATTATATTAGGATGAATAGTCTGAGTCTACTAGGTATGGGTTAGCGTCAGGGATTCAGTATTTCGAATGGAAAATTTAAAAATGAATCCAATGTGTATGTAAATATATGCTGCACAAATATCCTCCCACTCTCATCCAGAACAATGCCTTGATATTACCTTCACCCCAAGTAAGACACAATTAGAGGAGAAGAGTTACAAAATCAGTGAATATATATATGGAATGAAAAATGCTCAGGAGTTCACAACCTTGGAGGTGGTAGAGGAGTTTCCATGACTAAGGGACAGGGTAAACACTCCACAAACATGGAGCTCTGCTGGCCTAAAAACTTTTTGAGAAACTGCCTCTGAGCTTCCACACTTGAAATATATGTTGTTTTCAGGAGATTTGGTTTCCTCTGTAGTGAGACCATCAAAGCTGGGTCTGCATCTATGTGACCTGGAGGACATGGTTTCTTATTTTCCAATGAACAAGATGAAGCAGTGCTGAATCCTCTCTTTGTAGGTAAACTGAGGCCACTGGGGACTAAGTGTCTCCCCGTGTGGACTGTGAAGCCATTTGGTCCTAATCCACTTTTTGTGGTGTTTTTGCTGCTGCACTGTGAGTTTGGTATTTGTTTCACAAAATACTAGGAGCTAAACTGGGACACAGTGCTGGAGGGAGTTCTGTCACGTGTGGTGGGTCAGGGTCTGCAAGAGAATGCACCAACTAGGCTCCTATCTCTCACAGCTTGCCCCATTGCCCCCTTGTCCATATCAACCTGATTCTTAATTTTCCTCTGAAAACTCTCCATATAACAAGATGCCTTTACATATAAGGGTCTGCTGGCTGCACCATGTCAGTTACAAGACATTTGGAATCCAATGGTAGATCCACATGGCCCTACCACGGATGTTTTATCAAACACCTCCCCACCACTGCTCTAGACCCACTACTCAGCAGGCTCCAACTTACTGGCATCTCTGTTCTACACCATTTTCATGAAACTCAGTAAATCAAGGCACTGTCTGGTATACTCATGATCAGCAACAGGACATCCAATGTTTCTCCAGTGCCACCTGGTCATAGGAATTTCAAAAATTTCATGGTATTTATCTAGCGATTTTTCAAGCATGAAGTTGGAGGCACTGTGGGTTTCAGTTCATTCAGCAAACATTAAATGGTGTGGAAGCTCATTTCAATGAAATCACTGGAGAACTCTCACAGGCACGGCTTCCCAAAGAGTGGACAAAAGGTCACATTAGGCCAGGCCCATTGAGGTCTACAATGTGAGGTCCATGTGTGTTTTGACTCTCAACTATGGCTGCCATTTCTTTAAGAATAAAATCATGTGATATCCTTGCTGAGATTCCCAGGCCTCTGTGGAAATCCACCCGGGGCCTAGGTCTCAGTTTCCAAGAGCGACTTTCATGCATGGCCTCTTAAAATCCCAACAAAATTCATGGCAATGCTTCTCTAAGTTCAGTTCCAAAACCCAGTCTCTAAGGGGAATCACACCAGAGTTCAAGCCCACGTGGACCCAGTCATTTTTTCCAATGCCACACAAATGAACAAAATTAAAACCAAAACACTCCCACATGGCCCTCATCTTATTCCATATAGTCAATCATCTTAACCTCTGGCTGGAGGTTTCCATGAGGGGCGCAGCCCAAGACAGTGTCCAAAATCAGCTGGTTTGCCCTTCATTTGCCTAAAGTCAGGGTAGCCTGGACACCGTTTCTGTGAACCAGGAGTGAACCAATAAGCCTGCCGTTAATACTTCTGTGTTTCTCCAATTTGAGGCCTACTGATTTTTGGTATCGATTCTTTAGGTGATTTAGAGTCATGCGAAAACACAAGCACCTCTGCAGGGCTTTGAAGAACTCATTTGACCCAAAGAATCCCTATTGTCATTTGATGGAGTGCAGGAACCTAACAGAGGAAGGCAAGAGACTTCATCCACAATGAATGAAATGTTTTGCCATTTTGGTTTTGGAAGCTCACATGGGATCATTCTTAAGATCCATCAGGTGCTGAGAATCTAAGTCACAGCCACACACAGGCCCAAGAGGCTGATAAAGACACATCCCTATCCAAAGCAATTAAGCAAAGAGCCACAGGTGAGGCCCATTCATTTCCATTTGAAAACTGTTTTCTTCAGGCTTCACAAAGGGGTGGCCTGATTCAAAGACCTTCCTGACATTCAGTGCAACACAACAATAAGTAAGCAAAAGGCCCAAAGCAGGGTTTCTGCACTGAGACTTTCCTGGTCACACTGATATCTGAGTTTTCTGAGATGCTCGCCATTCTCTTCAGCTATCCAGTACAGGGCCATGTCACACAGCTTGGAGGTGGTACATATTTTGGACACAAATCCATGAGCCTATTCTGGAGAGTGGCCAGAATTCAGGAAGAAAACAACAACTTAGAAAGATAGCAGGTGTTGCACATCGATAAGACAAGCTGCAGTCCATTCATATATTGGGCAGGATGAATTATGGGATGATTTATACTAGACAGGACACATCCATTAATGCATTCTCTTTTCTAATGTCTACAACAACGGACACAGTGGGATACACAGAAACAGAAACACTCGCCGTGTCAAATGACTTACTAGAAACTGTCCACTCCAAACCAAATAAACCGCCTTTCCTATCTATTCTCAGAATATGAGACAAAACAACAAACCCACACCCACTCCCGCAAAGGCACCTCCTTCCCCCAAGTAGGTCTGTGACTATCCGGAGTGTCCTCTGACTGGTGGGCCATACTATGTTCCCCCGAAATGGCCTGTCTTCCCTCAGATCTTGTTTTCTTGACCAACTCTGTGAAGATGTCAGGAAAAAGTGGTTAGGCACTACCTGTTTTCTCAGGAAAGGTCCATCTTCAGAGCTCTCCTGGCATTTGGCCATCCTCACATCATTAGGTACCAAGAAAACTGACTCTGTCCTTGGTAAATCCAAACAAGTGAGCCCACTGGACTGGGACTGGGACTGCCTCTGGGTGCCTGGCTTCTTGGATACCAAGTTCAGAGAGTTCCATCACCAAGGAAATGAGGTATGTCACATTCTTTGGAACTGAATGAGGTCACTGCCTTGGCAACCACTTTGTCCTAACAGTTGCTTCAAAGGGTAACATAAAATTGAGGTTGCCCACGCTTTGTGTGACACTTTCATAACGTAGAATGTATATCACCATTGGCACCCGAGAACAGCTCTCCACTCAGCCCTGGTTTGGTCCATCTTCTCTACAATAAGAAGAGTGAGATTCAGATTCAGACACATCCCTTCATCCTAACCAGGTTGTTTGCCATGGAAGATGACTTTTGCTCTCTCAGGTGCTTCATACCTGCCTTCAACTTCTCCAGGTATCATTTGTGCATGGACATTTGAGGTTCTCATCAGGTGGAAGGTCCCCAACTTTCCTGTATTGTAAGAACCACTCTGTCCCTGCTCTTCTGTAAAATGATTGAGGGAACAGTGTATACTTGGGGTTAAAAACAGGTTTGATTTGGGTTACGAGTGATTCTGTGTGATGAATAATGGTATTGGGAACCTGCAATATTTACAAGAATATAGAGGTGAAATATAAGTAGGAAAACAGAAATCTAGGTATGATTTGAAGCCCAGAAGGGTTTTGCCCTGGATTGGGATACTTAGCTTTGAATGATGTTCTGCAAAGATGCCTCAGATAATTCGATATACAATGGCATAGGACCTTGTACATTGATGATTGAATTTAGAAGAGGAACATCCAGTCAAAAAGGGATATTCAGTAGGATTAGGAAGATAGTCTGTAGGTTTAGGAAGAAGAGTGAGTATAGGATTTGGACCAAGAGTTCTTTAGCAATAGACTTTCGGTTGTTGAGTGAATGTAAATGTCAGCACATATGAAGAGTCAGTCACTATGTTGAACTGGGGAAAATATGTAGAAAAGCAGATATCAATAGAAACATTACGAAATCAGGCAAAGTATAAAGTGAGTGATAGAATTAGACATTTTCAACAGGGTTGAGTTTGAATATATAAATTAGGAAAAAAAACAAATATGTAGTCACCAATAGGATTGACAATTGACAGCATTAGGCAACCTGGACATGGATGTTTTTAGAAATCCATGTTCACTTTCCATTTAGGCTTTGGTACAATCATAAGTGTGACCTTTCCATTTTTTGTCCAGAATATTACTGTGATAATGAGGTGACATGAGTATTTCTTTCACCATTTCTGGGAGCAATATATTGAAGATATAAAATGAGAATCAGGGGTACAAAGAGGTGTACCCTGTTTCTAGGAACATAGAGAAAAAGCATGAATAGACCATACTGTGAATAAAATAATATAACTTTTTTGAACTTTAAATAATGAATAGAACTGATATCTGAAAAATTAAAGGAAATCGTATATTGATATACAATCATTCATTCCAACCAACTATATATGTAATGGAAATATTTGTGTTTTGGTTTATCATGAAGAGTGTGTGAGTTTTGCTTCAAAATGATTATGGAAATTCAAAATAATGTGTTTGGAAAGAAGTCTCATGAAAAGACCAGTCAAGAAACCCTGACAATTCATGTGTTCTGAAGCAAGATGATTAAAGTTGAAACAAATGCTTATTAATTTGTGAACTTGTGGATGAAATGTATATCCTGTGATGTGCAAAAACTGAAGAAACAATAATGTACCAGTGTCGAATACAAATGAATGACAAATTACATATCATGTCCCATAGGAGTCTACTTGCATTGATGTTAGACTGGGTCAGTTACTGTAGAATAATTAGGATTTGTATGCACCATTCACTGAAGTTAGTTTTCAGTACTAGGAAACAAATATGTATTTCAGGTGGATGAATATTTCTGATTATAATCTTGTGAAAAGTTGATTATAAATCCACATACATGAACATGAATGAATTTAGAGAGTGTATATTAGACACATATATTTCATATTTTGAAAAATTTGGAGAGTATATCTATATCTATATCTACATACACAAACACACACACACACACACACACACACACACAACACTCACAGACATTAAAAAGTACCAATATAAATGCCAATCGAAATTCATCAGTAAATATGTATCATCCACAAATGCAAAAATATTTATTTTACTGAACATGAGTTAATGTATAATGTTGTTCTACTAGGACGCTCTCCTATAGGTTGAATTTTCATTTCCAACAGCATTTAGGAGGAGTGAACTCTTCTCACAATTTGTATCTGCCAAGGCAGCCACCGCAAAAAATGTACGTGTGATACCTGGTAGGATTCTATATATGCATATAAATATACATGTGTGAATAGGCTACAGAAAAGGGAAACAAGAATTCACATATTTGTTAAGTTTAAAAACACATGGAGAATATTTCAATTAAAATTTGACTAGATTTATAACTCCTACCTTATATAATGCAAATGTCAAGTCCAACTATACAACATGTCTCTTCTGAAGTGCTTGTATTTCTATTGTGTTGGGTTAATTTTCTCCATTATATTAGGATGAATAGTCTGAGTCTACTAGGTATGGGTTAGTGTCAGGGATTCAGTATTTCGAATGGAAAATTTGAAAATGAATCCAATGTGTATGTAAATATATGCTGCACAAATATCCTCCCACTCTCATCCAGAACAATGCCTTGACATTACCTTCACCCCAAGTAAGACACAATTAGAGGAGAAGAGTTACAAAATCAGTGAATATATATCTGGAATGAAAAAATGCTCAGGAGTTCACAACCTTGGAGGTGGTAGAGGAGTTTCCATGACTAAGGGACAGGGTAAACACTCCACAAACATGGAGCTCTGCTGGCCTAAAAACTTTTTGAGAAACTGCCTCTGAGCTTCCACACTTGAAATATATGTTGTTTTCAGGAGATTTGGCTTCCTCTGTAGTGAGACCATCAAAGCTGGGTCTGCATCTATGTGACCTGGAGGACATGGTTTCTTATTTTCCAATGAACAAGATGAAGCAGTGCTGAATCCTCTCTTTGTAGGTAAACTGAGGCCACTGGGGACTAAGTGTCTCCCCGTGTGGACTGTGAAGCCATTTGGTCCTACTCCACTTTTTGTGGTGTTTTTGCTGCTGCACTGTGAGTTTGGTATTTGTTTCACAAAATACTAGGAGCTAAACTGGGACACAGTGCTGGAGGGAGTTCTGTCACGTGTGGTGGGTCAGGGTCTGCAAGAGAATGCACCAACTAGGCTCCTATCTCTCACAGCTTGCCCCATTGCCCCCTTGTCCATATCAACCTGATTCTTAATTTTCCTCTGAAAACTCTCCATATAACAAGATGCCTTTACATATAAGGGTCTGCTGGCTGCACCATGTCAGTTACAAGACATTTGGAATCCAATGGTAGGTCCACATGGCCCTACCACGGATGTTTTATCAAACACCTCCCCACCACTGCTCTAGACCACTACTCAGCAGGCTCCAACTTACTGGCATCTCTGTTCTACACCATTTTCATGAAACTCAGTAAATCAAGGCACTGTCTGGTATACTCATGATCAGCAACAGGACATCCAATGTTTCTCCAGTGCCACCTGGTCATAGGAATTTCAAAAATTTCATGGTATTTATCTAGCGATTTTCAAGCATGAAGTTGGAGGCACTGTGGGTTTCAGTTCATTCAGCAAACATTAAATGGTGTGGAAGCTCATTTCAATGAAATCACTGGAGAACTCTCCACAGGCACGGCTTCCCAAAGAGTGGACAAAAGGTCACATTAGGCCAGGCCCATTGAGGTCTACAATGTGAGGTCCATGTGTGTTTTGACTCTCAACTATGGCTGCCATTTCTTTAAGAATAAAATCATGTGATATCCTTGCTGAGATTCCCAGGCCTCTGTGGAAATCCACCCGGGGCCTAGGTCTCAGTTTCCAAGAGCGACTTTCATGCATGGCCTCTTAAAATCCCAACAAAATTCATGGCAATGCTTCTCTAAGTTCAGTTCCAAAACCCAGTCTCTAAGGGAATCACACCAGAGTTCAAGCCCACGTGGACCCAGTGATTTTTTCCAATGCCACACAAATGACCAAAATTAAAACCAAAACACTCCCACATGGCCCTCATCTTATTCCATATAGTCAATCATCTTAACCTCTGGCTGGAGGTTTCCATGAGGGGCGCAGCCCAAGACAGTGTCCCAAAATCAGCTCGTTTGCCCTTCATTTGCCTAAAGTCAGGGTAGCCTGAACACCGTTTCTGTGAACCAGGAGTGAACAAATAAGCCTGCCGTTAATACTTCTGTGTTTCTCCAATTTGAGGCCTACTGATTTTTGGTATCGATTCTTTAGGTGATTTAGAGTCATGCGAAAACACAAGCACCTCTGCAGGGCTTTGAAGAACTCATTTGACCCAAAGAATCCCTATTGTCATTTGATGGAGTGCAGGAACCTAACAGAGGAAGGCAAGAGACTTCATCCACAATGAATGAAATGTTTTGCCATTTTGGTTTTGGAAGCTCACATGGGATCATTCTTAAGATCCATCAGGTGCTGAGAATCTAAGTCACAGCCACACACAGGCCCAAGAGGCTGATAAAGACACATCCCTATCCAAAGCAATTAAGCAAAGAGCCACAGGTGAGGCCCATTCATTTCCATTTGAAAACTGTTTTCTTCAGGCTTCACAAAAGGGGTGGCCTGATTCAAAGACCTTCCTGACATTCAGTGCAACACAACAATAAGTAAGCAAAAGGCCCAAAGCAGGGTTTCTGCACTGAGACTTTCCTGGTCACACTGATATCTGAGTTTTCTGAGATGCTCGCCATTCTCTTCAGCTATCCAGTACAGGGCCATGTCACACAGCTTGGAGGTGGTACATATTTTGGACACAAATCCATGAGCCTATTCTGGAGAGTGGCCAGAATTCAGGAAGAAAACAACAACTTAGAAAGATAGCAGGTGTTGCACATCGATAAGACAAGCTGCAGTCCATTCATATATTGGGCAGGATGAATTATGGGATGATTTATACTAGACAGGACACATCCATTAATGCATTCTCTTTTCTAATGTCTACAACAACGGACACAGTGGGATACACAGAAACAGAAACACTCGCCGTGTCAAATGACTTACTAGAAACTGTCCACTCCCAAACCAAATAAACCGCCTTTCCTATCTATTCTCAGAATATGAGACAAAACAACAAACCCACACCCACTCCTGCAAAGGCACCTCCTTCCCCAAGTAGGTCTGTGACTATCCGGAGTGTCCTCTGACTGGTGGGCCATACTATGTTCCCCCGAAATGGCCTGTCTTCCCTCAGATCTTGTTTTCTTGACCAACTCTGTGAAGATGTCAGGAAAAAGTGGTTAGGCACTACCTGTTTTCTCAGGAAAGGTCCATCTCAGAGCTCCTCCTGGCATTTTGGCCATCCTCACATCATTAGGTACCAAGAAAACTGACTCTGTCCTTGGTAAATCCAAACAAGTGAGCCCACTGGGACTGGGACTGGGACTGCCTCTGGGTGCCTGGCTTCTTGGATACCAAGTTCAGAGAGTTCCATCACCAAGGAAATGAGGTATGTCACATTCTTTGGAACTGAATGAGGTCACTGCCTTGGCAACCACTTTGTCCTAACAGTTGCTTCAAAGGGTAACATAAAATTGAGGTTGCCCACGCTTTGTGTGACACTTTCATAACGTAGAATGTATATCACCATTGGCACCCGAGAACAGCTCTCCACTCAGCCCTGGTTTGGTCCATCTTCTCTACAATAAGAAGAGTGAGATTCAGATTCAGACACATCCCTTCATCCTAACCAGGTTGTTTGCCATGGAAGATGACTTTTGCTCTCTCAGGTGCTTCATAACCTGCCTTCAACTTCTCCAGGTATCATTTGTGCATGGACATTTGAGGTTCTCATCAGGTGGAAGGTCCCCAACTTTCCTGTATTGTAAGAACCACTCTGTCCCTGCTCTTCTGTAAAATGATTGAGGGAACAGTGTATACTTGGGGTTAAAAACAGGTTTGATTTGGGTTACGAGTGATTCTGTGTGATGAATAATGGTATTGGGAACCTGCAATATTTACAAGAATATAGAGGTGAAATATAAGTAGGAAAACAGAAATCTAGGTATGATTTGAAGCCCAGAAGGGTTTTTGCCCTGGATTGGGATACTTAGCTTTGAATGATGTTCTGCAAAGATGCCTCAGATAATTCGATATACAATGGCATAGGACCTTGTACATTGGATGATTGAATTTAGAAGAGAACATCCAGTCAAAAAGGGATATTCAGTAGGATTAGGAAGATAGTCTGTAGGTTTAGGAAGAAGAGTGAGTATAGGATTTGGACCAAGAGTTCTTTAGCAATAGACTTTCGGTTGTTGAGTGAATGTAAATGTCAGCACATATGAAGAGTCAGTCACCTATGTTGAACTGGGGAAAATATGTAGAAAAGCAGATATC